>NC_040032.1:15254929-15479360 GCF_000972845.2 Larimichthys crocea
AACACTGTCTCGCAGTGGATTTTAATATATATATATATATTTGTTTTATATTGAACTCTGTTTCGTTATGACCATCTGGACTGACTTACAACTTCCAAATTTCAGAGGGCAGGCGTGCGCACCATCGGGAAATCCTCCGGTGCATGGGGCACTCGGCATGGATGGTCAACCTGAGAGGGGAGGGGCAGAGGGAAGACATACTCCACCGGTCAGGCTGCAGCATGGTTACACACATGCATCAACAACTACTTAATATCGTAGTATCGAGTCATTTCAGAGCCACAGTGTGCAATGTTTGAGGAAAAACTGGCGCGAGAACAGACGTTGAACTCTTCCCTCCCCTGTTAGCCACAGTGGTAAGAGCTCTCCAGCTGAACGACAACAAAGAAAAAAGAAAAAAATCTACAGAGAGCGCAGAGTTTATTCCATTTGGTCAGATGGCCGAGCCCACAAAATGCACTCTGTAAGTAAACAGAGAAATGGTGCATATTATCTCCATCATACAGTTAATCAACATGGGGATTATATTTGCTGAGTTCAAACAAAACGGCAACCCAAAAAATATCCTACAGTGAGTTCCTCCATTAAAAGGACCGCAAACTGGGTTATTGTAACTCAATTACAACATTTATGAGCAAAGCATGTAGCTTGACCACTTGTACAGTGGGAGGGGGGGGGGGGGGGGGGGGGGGGGGGTATTTTAATATTTATCATCACAGTAACAGTGTTTCACACATTAGTAGCTGTAAACACTCAGCAGGTTTGGTGCTTACATAAGGAGTAAACATTTATAATCATCACTTTAAAAGTTACATACGTTGTTTTTGGTGCCTGTCTGTTTTTCCAGATATATTAGTGTGTGTGTGAATGGCTGTTAAAGAGACATTAACTTATAGCACTTTATAGAAAGGCGCTTTATGAAGTTCAATCCATTTCCTTTTATTAGTTTACGGGCAGATCTGCCACATCCAATATGGCGGACACGTTAACGTATCGCGACCAACGACCAAACCGATCAATGCGGCGTCTATGTATATATGTCTATGTATATATGTCTAGACATATATATACATATATATATACATATATATATGTGTGTGTGTGTGTGTATATGTGTTTTATATGTTTTATATTGAACTCTGTTTCGTTATGACCATCTGGACTGACTTACAACTTCCAAATTTCAGAGGGCAGGCGTGTGCATCCATCGGGAAGTCCTCCAGGTGCATGGGGCACTCGGCATGGATGGTCAACCTGAGAGGGGAGGGGCAGAGGAAGAGACAATACTCCACCGGTCAGGCTGCAGCATGGTTACACACATGCATCAACAAACTACTTAAATATCGTAATATCGAGTCATTTCAGAGCCACAGTGTGCAATGTTTGAGGAAAAACTGGCGCGAGAACAGACGTTGAACTCTTCCCTCCCTCCTGTTAGCCACCAGTGGTAATGAGCTCTCAGCTGAACGACAACAAAGAAAAAAGAAAAAAAATCTACAGAGAGCGTCAGAGTTTATTCCATTTGGTCAGATGGCCGAGCCCACAAAATGCACTCTGTAAGTAAACAGAGAAATGGTGCATATTATCTCACTCATACATGTTTAATCAACATGGGGATTACATTTGCTGAGTTCAAACAAAACGGCAACCCATAAAAATATCCTACAGTGAGTTCCTCCATTAAAATGGACCGCAAACTGGGTTATTGTAACTCAATTACAACATTTATGAGCAAAGCAATGTAGCTTGACCACTTGTACAATCGCATGCTTGTACTGTATGCTTTGGTACAGATCTATATGTATACTCTATAAGGAACAGTTGATGTAAACAATGTTCCACTTACAAAGTTTGCTGCAGCCACAGTTTAGTAGTAAAACTACTATCATGGACCGCTTCTACAGACAAACTTATTGTTTCTAATTCGCTCATTGTGTTGCACTTGCAAACCGCCCTGTGATCTTTTTATTATACCCTCTTGGCTGCTCTCTGGTGCAGCCTCATTACTGATAAGTGGCTGAGTAACTACGCAAATTAATGCAATACAACATAAATCAAATGTGTAGAAAGACGCCGCTGTATATCAGACAGCACTTAACACCGGCAAACTAATTGACGAAATTCATCTCATTTCTTAAGCTGTTCGGATATTATGACAGAAAAGGAAAAAACATAAATAATTAATAAAATGAAGATAACAGAGATGACATAATTAGACTTACTTTGATCAAAGACAACAAAGTGTGCTGTGTTTATGTAATGAAAAATATTTATTAAGTATATCAAAAACTAGACTAGTAGGGCCATGCACATGTGCTAGCCTGGCACAGCAGGGATTTGCTCTTACATTACAACAGGGCTACCCGCCGTTGTGTTAGTGAGAACAAAGCGTTGAATCTGAGAAATAAAACGTTATTTTCTGATAGTACAAACCACAAAAACCACCAGACAGCCCAGCTGAAGGTGGGTATATGAATGAAGCTGAGGCTTTCAGCTCTTAATTGATCTTTATTAGCTGATGGGAGGTTGATTTTAGAGATGATTTTTTTCAGGATCGATCAGTAAATTATTACAATTCATTCTGAGGGGGTATAAATTTGGGCACCAAAATCGTCTGACTAAATGACACTGAAATAATTAAGTCCTAGTTCAGATTACACAGTATAGACAGTGCATTTAGTTTTCTATATTAAATATAACCGTTCAAAATCCATATACAGTGTCCAACACGATTTAATAAGTCTGTGGTTTAGGGGAGCATTGCAGTAACTGTGGTTACACTACACCGCATTGAGTTTTGAATCATTGGTTCTTATCTTATTTTTGTTTTTGGTGGTTCATTAAGCCGTGAAGTCCAATTTGGCAAGTTAAAGAACAAGTCAATTCTTTGCAAAAAGTTTTACCGTCGCCTTTTGACGATTACACGAATTAATATTCCCCATCAGGGAATTGCTTTAGTAAGCACACAGAGTTCTAGTTAAATTGCAGCGAACTGAAAGTGATAAACGCTCTTGCACAAAAAAAACAAGACTGCAGCAGCACTGGCAGACAATACCAGCTCCCTCAATTCAAAAAAATAATGACGCAACCCTGCAGAGCGGAGGCCTTCGCAGTATTTGTCAGTTCAGATGCTGCAGACGTGGTGATTAGTGAGAATCGACACAAGGTACTGCGGTGAAATACTTCAAACTAAACTTCTCCTGTAAAAATAAGTGGATTGTAATAGTAAAGTGTAATACTTGTCAAGTGTTCTTAGGCAAAGGTGTTATCAGTCTCTCCTTTTGGAGTCCAGTGCCTTTTAACAATACAGCCACCCTTTCAAGTACTTATTAAAAAAACCTTAGCTGTAGGATTTCTTGTGACATTTTGTGTGGTGTCAGGTATAATAGAAATGGTCAAAAGAATAATTTAAAGCTTTTAATACCATCAATAAACCAAAGGATGTGAATAAACTCGAGTGCAAATGCAACACAAATGATGGCGAGGCCAGAGATGTTTAAACGGCTTCAATGACCGGCTTCCAAAAAGGATCTTTTGCTTTGTTCGACAGATGTTCAACATGTTTTGCTTCAGTGTACATCTTCTTCATCTTACCACACAAATACTCTGTTACGTAAACGCAACCGTCCTTGTAATTCTCCATTGAGCTCAGATGTTTTTCTTGGCCTTGGCAGAACTGCAACCACATCAAATCTACTCATGGGAGACTACAGAATAAAATTCTTTCACTGTTTCATTTTCACCCCTCAAAATCAATACTGACTTTGCGGATGAGCACCATAAAAAATAGATTTCTTTTCAAGTGATTCAAGGCTCTGATGTAAAGGTGCGGGGGAGGCTGGCTGAGTGACAGATTCGATGATCAGATGGATTGAAAACCAATGAATTATTATTTTTAGCAGTCCTGCAGATGACTGCTATTTATACGAGTTGTTGGCACGAGTTGTTGTGTACAGTATACTGCCCAGACTGGCTGCCAGTCAGATGAAATGTTTAGAAATGATCAACTGCCCCACAACTTTATCTTTAATCCTTTGACTTTTCATCTTGTGCCACCATCAGACTGATAAATTGCCATTAACAGTATAGATATTCATATCCCACTAAGGATGGAGTGTAATAACTTTGTTGATGCCCTGACTTTTCATTCAGCCAGTCAGACTTTCAATTTGTCCAATACTTGGATTGATGCTTGTAAAACTACAACAGACGTGACATTCACAAAGCTGGAAAACCAATATTGGATGGCCGTGATCTTTAGGGCCCTCAGAGCTCATTGCATTAAAAACAGACACCACGTCGTGGACATCACTACATGGGCTGAGGAAGACTTCCAACACAGTTAGTCGCAGCGTTCACAGATGACAGTTGAAACTACCATGCAAAGAGGCAACTGTATATAATCCAGATCTAGAAATGCTCCCATCTTCTGTGGGCTTGACGAGTCAAAATGTGAAATTTTGTTTGTAAATCACCGACGTCATGTCCACCGGACTAAAGAGGAGAGGGACCATCTGGCTTATTATCAATGCACAGTTCAGAAAGCCAGCATCCATAATGGTATGGGGATACATTAGTGGCCATAACCCGCAAATTCATGAAGGCACCATTAATTTTGGAGCAACATATGCCCAGGAGGTGAACTGGCACCTCTCCAGCTACCAGTTCGTGCTGGACTCCAAAGCCAAGTCCCTACAGACTGAGCTACTGCCCCCCCAAAAGGTTCATTTGTATATGTAATGAACACTAACACCTGCCAGCATCAGCTGGACTTTGTATTTAGTCCTCATTAGCAAATGTTGGCATATCAACTAAACTAAGATGGTGAACATGGCTAACATTTATGCCTCCTGAACATCAGCATGTCAAAACTACTGTGGCTGTAGACTCTTAGTCTCATAAGCAACAAAAAAGTGTCTCACCTCATCGTGTAGAGAAGCGTGCCGTTGTCGACTAGTCGTAACAGTTTGTTAGGAGTCGTCATGTTGTGGGCCACAGATTTCTTCCCGTTGTGGAAAAAGGTATCAGGGGTCCAGATCTTACTGGCCAGGAGGTTGTTGAGGGGTAAGACTTGCATGGGCCCGTCAAACTTCAGCCTCTCGTCCCTCCAACTCTGACGGAAGAAGACGTCGATGGTGTACTCCTGAGGGGGACAGAAAAAACAATGTGACATGGGTTACATAACGGTAATCCGTTTAGCTGTAATATTTAACCCTTAAAGATTCATGGCAGACATCTCGACTTGTCAAAGCAGGACAAGCACTGTGCAATAAATAACTTTAATGATGGCTGTCTTGTCAGTTCAAGGGCTCTGGTATTGTGTTGTGTGGACACTGACTTACTGCGACACTTAATTGCATGGTGCCATGTTATTATTTACACTGGTGCTTCACCTGCTTCAACAAGTCAACATGTCTGCTGTAAAAAAGGTCAATTGTTCTGCCCACTGAATGCTATATAAAACCTTTACAGACTCTAAGTGCTTTGGAAAGTTAAATATGTAACTGTATGTATTGACATACTGTATGTATGGTATCTTTTCGGACTTTGTAATCTGTTGTGAAACTACTTTCATTCAATAAATAAGACCTTTCAAGACTTTTATACCAATCTATACTCATCACCACATAAACCAAGCCAAGAGGACATTCCTAAACAACACTGATTTACCACATCTTACTGAAATACACTCAAGAAACCGTTTACACCAACAGAAATTCACAGTGCATGCTCTAGCCCCGTTTAACAGCAGAAATTAAACAAAAATCTAAATAAAGACCGCACCTCTACATCGAGCTATCGCCCTTTATCGGTTGTCGTTTTTAATACAAGATACACAGGTGTGTGTCATGCTTTACCATCTCTCAATAGCATTCTGACCATCCAATATTGTGTATGTCCCCCTTTTGCCAGAAAAACAGTCCTGACCCATCGAGGCATGGACACCACTAGACTTATGAAGGTATACTCTTGTTTCTGGCACCAAGACGTTAAGTTGTGTAAGGTGGGGCCTCCATGGATCAAACTTGTTTGTTCAGCACATCCCACAGACGCTCGATTGCATTGAGATCTGGGGAATTCGGAGGCCAAGCCAACACCTCGAACTCGTTGTTGTGTTCCTCAAACCATCCGTGAACCCATTTCACTTTGTGGCAGGGGGCATTATCCTGCTGAAAGAGGACACTGCCATCAGGGAATACAGTTTCCATGAACATGCTCTACAGCAGTGCTTAGGTACGTGTCAAAGTAACATACGCATGAATGGCAGGACCCAAGGTTTCCCAGCAGAACATTGCTCAAAGCATCACACTGCCTTCTCCCCAGAGTGCAGTCCTGGTGCCATGTGTTGCCCAGGTAAGGGCAATTTGTCAAAGTTGTCTCAAATCCATATGCTTGCCCATTTTTTTTCAACGACTTTGAGGACGACATGTTCACTTGCTGCCTAATATATCCCCACCCATTGACGGGTGCCATGATAACGAGATAATTATTTACTTCAGCTGTCAGTGGTCATAATGTTATGGCTGACCGGTCCATGCATCATACAAGTTATTGTTGAATATTTGTATTTTTTAAAATGATGTCTGACACTTTTCTTGTTTTGTCAAGCAGGCTGAATGTTCGCATGAAAGGTTCTGTATAAAAGTTGAGTTGGAGTTGCATCATTTAATTGCTGCGTTAACAATGCAGTGCTTATCTTTCTAAACCCTAAAAATGAACTGAGACACAAATGAGTCTCAGCGAGAAACCTTGCAATGCATCTGCTTCATGCTTCATGTTTTATTAATAGGCAACAAAGTCTTTCTGCGTTGTCGCCAACACAATAAACTAAAATGAATGCAGGAAGTAGCCGGTCAAAGGGAATTTATCTCACAGTAGTCATTTAATAGGACTCTGTGTCCTAGCAACAGACTCACCTCATCAGCTGCATACAGCGGTTGTGCAGACTGAATGCAGCAGTCTTAACAGAGAGATGGAAGTCTTACGCAACAGCACACATTATCGGTGATCGATAGAAGCACGCCGTGTGTGTTTCTCTTTAATTCTCTTTGTGCTTTTCGGTTCGTATGGAGAAAGGGCTTGCTCGCCGGTGAGCTGTAACTGACTTCTCCCCGAGAGATCAACTCTCAACAACAGGATGCCATCATCCTCAGCAGGAGAGGTGTACAGCTTCCACTCAACACATCAACAGGGCTCCTCTAAATGGATGGACGCCTGTTAATTGATGTGATTGACCTCCTGGCGGCCGAGCATGCTTAGAGCACCATTTTTAAAAAAAAAAAAGAAAGAAAATTACAAAACATCTGTGCTCACAACAGTACTCGTAATAAAGCCCACAGAGAGCTCCACAGACAGTGTGGCATACACGTTTCCCTCAAGTACTGTCTTCTTTTTTCCACCGACTGAGTTATGTTTCTCATTTAATTTGGAAAAAACAGCTAAAATAAGTATTTTTTTTTATCATGTCATGAATTAGATGCCCAGTGCAGACAACAAAGGACTCTCCAGGTCACAAGAAAGACTGATGAACACACACTCTTTTTGGTGATTTATTGTTCGGTCTCCTTTTGTATCTTTGACCAAAAAACTTTCCTGCAATACTACAAGAAAGTTTGCTCCATCCTGGCACAGAAAGACCCAGACCATTTAAATCTCCATTACCACAGTTACACACTGTGTTAAAACCTCGTGCCTTTTTCTTTCTTTTTTTATGGGATCCAACAACATTGCCAAAAAACTCAACCTCAATCAATGCAAAACATCGAGCGAAGAATAAATAGACAAAAAGTGTGCTTGGCATGTCACGGCGAAGCCACTTAGTTTGTTTCCCTTTGGACCGAAATCTCTTGTAAACACAATGAATTAATTTGAAGATTGAAAGACAAGAATGAGGAAAAAAAACAGTCTCCACATAATGCCAAATGGCACAATCAGTTCAAATGCCAGCTGGTGTTCCTCCAGAGACTGAGTGATTGATTTCTTCTTGACAGTGGAGACAGAGCAGAGCTTCTACCCACCAGTAGTTCTCAGATGTCTTTTTTTATATATATAGCAGCGAGGATCATGAATGGATTTACTGTAGCAAACAACTAATATAAATGACACTTAAAAGCACATTCGTGGCACCTGAATGACAGCGTTACAACTACTACTCATGAATACGCAAACACGAATCCATTTTTTATTACTGTATACATATTTTTGGCATGCTGCCTTTTATTAGAAAGTGCAGCAGAGACTCAGGGTATGTGGGGGAGAGAGAAATAGAGATTTGGCGTGCGACAACAGTCCTTGGACGGATTGGAAGTGGGGTAATGGAGATAAGTTGTATGTGTCTTTTAGCACCAGGACAACCCCACAAACAGATTTAACAATGATGTGATTTCAATTTTTAGTTTCGTTTTATTTATATAGCGCCAAAAACAAAAGTTATCTCAGGACACTTTTCATATATAAAAGCAGGTTTAAACAGAGACCCAACAATTCCCACCATGAGCGAGCACTTGGCGACAGTGGCAAGGGAAAATTATGAAATCCTAAAGCTGACAACTGGATAAAAAACATGTTAATAACAATATATTTTGTAGGACTGCAGTATCAATTATTTTTTTTAATAATAATGAATGTTTTATTTTCAAATATAAAATTTTAAATCCAGGCTAAAAACCCACTTATTTAGGATGGCTTTTAGTACCCAGTAGTATGATGACACTTTTATCTTATCTTATTCGATTTTGTTGTATTTTATTGTTTTTATTGTTCTTTATTCTTTTTATTTTGTTTGTTTTTACTTATTGTTCTCTTTATTTATTATCTGCTGTAAAGCATTTTGGTACACCGAAAGGACTGTTGTAAAGGGCTGTATAAATAAAGTACATTTACATTTACAAACAACAGTGCAAAATCACATTGTCTCTGCAGTCGCCTTCAGTTGTGTGAAGTGTTTTAGCATCTTTCAGCCCATTGTTTTGTTTTGTTTTTCATCCACGGCTTTACTGTTTTGGTTCATAAGCAAAAAAACACATGGTGGTGGTTCAGTATCTTCATGTCTGCAGACCCACATCTGTATACTTTCCCCTACTGTAAACTTCACAACACAGGTAGGCTTTTTGTTTATTTTTTATAATGTACCTGATCCTTTCTGCCACACGTAGTGCAGAGCCCAATAAACTGAAATTAACTGGGTAAAACTGTCCCTGTGTTTAATTGTTTAATGATGTAGAAATCACTGCCGTCGTTCCTTTATGCCATAAATAAATGGGTCTTGAAGTCGAGGTTAATTACTGAACACTTTCGGTAAATACTGTGGGATTGTCACAGCAGTGCTTTGCTTGGAAAAGAACAAACCAACGGATATAAAAAAAAAAGGGATTAAAAAACAAGAACAAACATGTCACCCATAAATGTCTCCTTTGCACAGATATGAGTGTGCGTCTCAGTGGGAGAGAGGCAGCCAATGGCAGTGAGAAAATGATGAGAATGAAAGGAAATGAAGAAAATGATAGGAAAGGCTGATAAGGTGGCAGTTAAGGTAGGATGTGCAGCAGACTGAGCTAAATGAGTCTAGGTGTTAAAAAACGACTGTCTGGTTCTCTGATAATGGCAGGAAGGTTGTGTCTAATATCTGATAGAATATTAATGCAGCCTTTTTGTCTTAAATTAATGACTTCATTAAATTCTAAACATTTAGTTATTAGACCGCATTTAAATGATGGCATCGAATTTTAGTTTTAATTCGGTTTTACTCAACAGATCTCGTCATTTTAGTCGAATTCTTGGTGGTTTTACAGCCGATGTGCAAGCTTCTTTGTATTTCAGTGAGTTATCTGCTCAATCAAACAACACACCTGTTATTTTATTAAGTAATCCTTCCAGATATATTACAAAAACACAATCTGAGGCCTGAACAACCATAATCACGTTCATTTCTTCCGATTATTTCTGCACAGTTTTCGACTGTTCTTGCTTGGCTAAAAGGTGATGTACACGTTTTGTTTATCTACATTAGTTGACAGGCTTGACAGGTTTGATTTAGTACCCCCTGACCAAGATATGATATTGTGCAAGAGAGCAGCTTTGTATTATGTGTGATATATGCTACGACGTCTTGTTTTTGACAGTACACAGCAGTCCACAGATAACATTGTGATTAGCCGGTGAGGTGATGATACAGGCTACCTCCTGGAGGCGGGGTATCCATTCGACCTGGCCCTGGCTCTTCTGAACTTCACTCTCATTGTAATGATTAGTCAAAGATTTGATTAATGTCTTAATTACTAATCCAGCTTGCTCTCGGGTTGTCAATTATCCTCTCTCACTTTGTTTCTTGCGTGATGATCACCTTTCCCTGCTGGGAGTAAGACCTGTGTAAGACTTGCAATGAGGTGTGAATCCCACAGCTACTCCAAGGTATCCAATTACCTACTCCAATTATTAATTTCAGCATTTCACTGTGCTACACTTAAGATGCTTGTCTTGTCTTTATTCCACCAGCCACGATTTTATGACATTTGCGCCTATGACACTGTTTTCTTTGTCCTTTGTTTGGCTTCATACCCAACAGGAAGCATTTCACAGTGAGGCGTTTCGCGAGCTGGATTTCCTTGACTTACTCAGATTTTGTTGATTTGGCCATTTTCCGTGTGCTTCTAGCCTACGCATACACTCCCATAGACAGTATAAAACATGGATGTACTATCTGTGACATCACCCACTCAGAGTGTGGCGTGCTGCCATGTTGGCTGTCTTGCCTCTGCCGCCTCCAGGGTAATCCAAAAATGGACAAAGATGTGGCGCATGGGTAGGGTTGAGGTTGGCTGAATGATGCCTGGTTGCTCAAAAAAGCCATCTGTAATGGCACCTACCTGTCAATCAAAGCGACCAGGCTGATAATTCTGCATAACTTTAAGCCTTAATATAATTTGAACAGGTGAGTTCTATAAAAATTCACCCTCAGTAGTTGTTATGAACATGATAATCAGCTATAGAGACCAAAACTGCTTTTTGTACCAGGCTGTAAACATGTTTATTTCTGCTTTGAAGTTGGACATTTTAACATAGGAGCTTACGGAAATCGACTTATTCTGTATCCAGCCTCAAGTGGCTGTTTGAGGAACTGCAGTTTTTTGCACTTCTGCATTAGCTTCAGTGTTTTATTGTGAAATCTGACTTGGTGCCATTCCTTTGTGCCTGACTCTATCTGCTCTGTGCAGCTCCTATCAAAAATAGACTGGGCGTAGCCTGAAAGTGATGTATCAAGCCCTGAGATTTTGCTCCACAAATATAGTCTAGAATGAGTAAGCAGTAAACAAATCAAGAAAATGTATTACATTATGCATTTTTAAAAGGGTGTCTAAGACATTATTTAATGATGGCTATTGTGAGCTGCTCTTAGGGAAATGAGGTAAGTGGCTCATACTGAGGAAGGAAATGAAAGAGAAACACATTTTGATCTAATTGTACAAGAATGAAATCCATCATTTGAAACCATATCTAAAAAAGTATATAAATGATCTTTCTATAAAAAATTAAAACACTTTTTGAACACCTTAAAAAGAAATGCTTTTTATTTTCAGGCTAGCCTTCTGTATGACTGTACAAAAGAATAAATTATGTAAACATACTGAATCCTACAACAAGAATTTTAGATGATTTACACGTGAACATCACAACGTGAGGCTGCAACTGTGAATATCTCATCCTACAACCACCACATCGTCTAATCCGGCACTTTCTGAACATGTTGAAACTACAGTCAGTACAAAAGGTTACTCCTAATTCAAAAAAGTCACTTCCCACCACTTGAATGTTCTGTCCATGCAGCATACTGAAGTGTTGAAATGTCCTGTTACCTGTGGCTGCTGCTTTCACAAAATTAAACAGGTGTTCGGGTGCGAAAGGTCTATGCTTGCTCTGTTTTCGAGTTGTTTCTGTCCTCTTCATGAATCATATTGTGACACTGGGGAACATGATGACCTGTAGAAAAAGCCCTATTTTAGGAGTATAGTTTTTCTTTTTCTGAAAGTTGCTGAGAATCTATGACAAATTTTACAATTGTCGTGGAAAGGGGCTTAATTGGGCACGCAAGTCATTGAACAAGGTCAGCGTGATTGATGCAGAATCCAGGAGTTCACCTTCAAATTTTAGTAACACAAACCTCCATCTGTTCTGTTCAAAAGACCTTGAACTTTTCAGGCGTTTTGGAGTTGGAGTTGCCTGAATTTCAAGCACACGGCTGTGTGCTGAGAAGCTCAGATATTCCTGAGATGTTTACTCCCAAAGGTTGTGAAACCCTGCTGAGATCAGGCCATCACTGACATCTTTGTCAAAGCAAGTGTGAGCACAGTGCCTGTGACAGCCTCAATCGCTTTCCATCCCATCAGAGCAGACCTGTCAAATCCCACCATGAAACAGGTAAATGTACCGTGGCACTGCATACATGACAATGAGATGTGACTCCATAGGCGGAGAGAGGCAAAAGAAAGGATCAGCGAGAGGAAATGAGGAAGGGCAGGCGTGAGGTAGAGAAACACACCCACCTACTTACCAGAGATCAGCATCAACACTGTAAACCCACATTCAGAGTCTTGGTGTGACACAGTGCAGAAAATCTGCCATAGTCAAACACCACTCTGAACAACGTGCCTTGTTTTCGGCCTAATATTAGAGTTCCACTCTGATTATGCAGTTAGCTTTTCCTCCTGTGGCAACAGTAGGACGCTAAATGCAGATGTGGCGTATTGGGGTCCAAGTGAAGGCTGAACGAGTAACCCTGAGGGTGAACGAGAAGCAGACATTTCTGGGACACTTGATGCTACAGAGATGGGTAATTGGACCACTGGATGTACACGACATAAACTATGAGATGCCTAGGGTATACAGTGTGCTCTGTCAAGGAACATCTCAGCTTTAACAGTTTTTGCTCCACATTCTTAGGCCTGCTAGCGGCGAAGGCCCTAAGGGGACGATGACGTCTGTCAGTCGGCCCACCACTTTGGTCCAGACTGAAATATTTTAACAATAAATGAACTCAGTGCCATGAAACCCAGAGGATGAATCCTAATAACGTCACCGATCCCTTGACTTTTTCTCTTTTGCGTCACATTCTTATTCATCACGGATCATCGGGGGTTCTTTGTGTTTAATGCTTAATAGAAAGTTGGCATGCCAAACTATGAAGGCGACCATGTTAAATGGCGTCACCGCTCAGCCGCAGTTACCACTCGCCGTATTGCAGTGAAAGTTTGGTTGCATGGGAACTCAACTGGGGGTCACCGGGAGAAAGATTACTGTGCATAATCAGTAAGTTAGAATATGCGGTGTATGCACCAGGCGAGTGTTCTCATTGGATTGAATAGGCGCCATCTTAGGGTCCAGTATCCAGCTCTGTAATGCACCCATCAGCATGTTACCACTGTCATTGTGAAGATGCTAGTGTTGCCATTTATTTGAAAATACTAGGTACCAGGCAGCAATCTTTGTGTTTCGGAAGTGAAGCCAATGAGTATGCACCAAAAACTGCAGTTCCTAAAACAGCCACTTGAGGCTGGCTACAGAAGTCAGAAGTCCCCATGTGAAAAAGTCCAACTTCACAGCAGAAATAAACAAGTTTACAGCCTGGTACAAAAAACAGTTTTGGTCTCTATAGCTAATTTCCCCGTTCATGACAACTGTACTGATGGTGAATTTATATATAACTCACCTGTTCAAATGATATTAAGGCTTAAAGTTATGCAGAATTAACAGCGTTGCCGCTTTGATTGACAGGCAGGTGGCTTGTCTCAGCACCCAGGTTTCATTCTGCCCACCTCAGCTCCGCCCAAGCTCCACATCTTTGCCCGGTTTTAGATTACCTTGGAGGCGGCTAGAGGCACCATACTCTGAGCTTCACAACAACCTCTGGGTGACCATGTTTTAATGATCTATAATTAGTAGACTGGCTGCAGACTCAGTATTGTTTCCTTTATATGTAATATGAAATTCTTAAGTCTTGTTGGTAACTTCATGAAGTTTCAAGCAGAAGATGAAGTCAAGGTCACTGGCAGTTAATGTGGTGAATGTGCTCCAAATGATTTAGAAAATGACACTAGTAGGTAATGAGAGCCTTTTGCAGGATGTGCAGTAGCACTCCCCTGACTTGGATGATTTGGTATTAAATTCCAGGCACAATCCAGAGCTATCTTAGTGTGCATGTGCTTCCTCAAGCCCCCCCTTCTCCTCTCCCCTTCTGCAAAAGCAATATGCTTATCTCCATCCTCTAATCCTTCAGTGCTGTCCCATTCAATCTAAAACACAAGCTTTGAATAAATTTCTTCATGTCTTTTTACAGCTTCAAGGTAACTAATTAATGCCGAAAAGCATCGTGGATAACTTGCTTTTCACTCTTCGTTTCCACGTTGACATGATTCTACCGTTTGAGTGTGGATGCTCACAGATATTGAGCGTGAATCTGGGTTCAGTTTCCTGCGTTGTATCAAAGGCAATGGGAGCATTTATAGAGTGATATGTTATTTTAATGAGAGGATGCACTTTCATTTTAAAGGTTATTAAAGAGTTAACAAGGTTTATCAAACGACTCATTAAGGAATCGTGAGGGAAACAAACTAGCTTTGACAAAACAATGACACAGTTACAACATCTTTAGCAGCCTACAGCTGATTTTCCTCACTTTATTTTAATGACTAGATAGCAAAAGAACTTTCTTTGTTTAACACATCAAGGAAATATCTTTAAAAAAAAGCTTTTTTCCACCTCTGGAATACCTCCAGGATTAGTCATTCCCTCTCCTTTAACTGACCTAGAAAACTGGTCCATGCTTTTGTTTCCCAGAACTGTTTACTGCAACGCTCAATACTCTGAGGCTATCCCGCTTCCCCGCTCAAACAACACATCCGACTCATTCTGAACTCAGTAGCCTGGAAATTCATGAACCAGAAAGCCTGACTGCACGACCCAGACCTATAGTAGATTTGCCTTCATTGGCTGAGAGTACCAGAACTTAAGAGAGTCTTCAAACTCCAAATATACTCACAACCCGGCACCTCAGTAGATCACACATTTAACTGATGTGCAAACCTGATCCAGCTCTCCTCTCCCTAGATTCAATGCTCCTTGTTATTCTCCAAACTCAAAAGAAAAACAGAACCACTGTCGCAACCCACTCGCTCCCAGAGGGTGCCCTCCCTTTTGGAAACTGGCACAAATTTCATCAGTTCAAACCCCTCATTATTAAAGTTCAGAGTCGAGACCTATTTATTTAGTGCAGCCTACGTTTGCTCACTGTGCTATATAATCATCGACCTTGTCCTCTTAATCCCCCAGAGCTCCCAGTGCTGATCTGTGACCAGCGTTTTGTTCCTGTGGATATCATGCAAGCCCATCCAACAGCTCTGCAGCTAATTTTACCTATGAGGAGGTTTCCTACTCACGTAGTGTGCACAAAACTTTAGGACAAGTGTCTCGCTAGACCTTTTCAGCAATGTAAGCATGGCACAGACAAAAAGGAAGATGATGCCGACATCCAGTATATCGTAGAGATAAGATAAAGACGAGTAGACAAGCATATATTCACAGACTTGCAATGTGTTTTATGAGATTATACAGAGTTGTCTGACCGTCTTTTGAGGCTAGACTGTGGAGAATCTTGAAAGGAAATGCTTGAAGCCTTTATGCAGTGCTCAGAGAGACAGAAAATGCAGCGTAGCCCAGGGCAGGAATGAGCCTTGCCTGGGTAATGATCAGTGAACTCATGAAATCATCCAAAAATGACTAAGCAGTGCATAAAAATAAAATAAAACGACCATCAATATATTGATGGTACATTACCACATGGAGGAACAGTCAAAACTTGGGCGACAGACATACAGACAGCAGACGGAAAACACAGTGACGTCACAAACTTTGGCTCCGATCAGAACGTTACCACAGTCGGGTTGCCATGTTCTGTGCACGGCGACTTTGATCTGTGTCGTTTGTCACTGATTCATGATGTTGCCGAGTGGAGCGTACGAAGAGAATAAAAGATCGGGGCTGGAATTGAGCCCTGAGAGACCCTAAAGGTGATATCTGCTGAAAAAGATAAAGCACTGTCTATTGTAAAAAAGTAAGGAGAGCTAACACTCTCACAATTCAATGTACTGTGGTCGATGTATTGTATCTTCAAAATATCAGACATGGTCTGGTTAAGGCAAGTTTGGAATGGGGTCCAGACTGAGGCACAGGTTTAAAGAAGGGGGCAACAAAAATGTGCTAAGACTCAAGTTTAATGCCCTGGTTCTTTTAATAAACGGCATCTAGTGTAATAAATGAATGCCAAATAAACCAAATTAAATATAATAACTGCTATTTATAACTCCAAATAGCCTGCAGCCATGCACAGATTATGAAGCAATGATTCCTTGGATAGATAAAATGCCCCAAACCCTTGAGCAAGACTCCAAACTGTTTGTTTTTACTTGTTTTCTGCATCTTTGTAGTCCTGATGGATGAATCGAAATATTTCTCTCAAGATAAACAAACTATATTATTGACGAAATATGAAATATTCTCTGCCTCTAAGGGGAAAACAGTGTTAGATGTGTAAGGACAAGCTTCTGCTATGAAGGGAAATGAGTTAAATTGCTAAATCATCACCTCGTTTGAGCTCCTTCTTTGTGTGTGCGTGTTCCTAGTTGTAATGTGCAGTACAGATAATCTGTACTGGGCACCCATCATTTCATGCTCCTATGTGTTATATACCTATATTTTCTGTCCAGAGTCAGCCACATGTCATGGAGAGCTGCAGCGATTTGAAAAATGTTTGCACAGTTCCTAAATCAATCACTCCGTGTGGATAATATGCAAAGGTAAATGTCATAAAGTATTTAACAATCGCTAAATAATGTAAGCTACCGACTTTGTGAGTGTGTGAATTTATGGGAAATGGTACAAGCTCATTGGTCACAGTAGTACAGACATAAATTTATATCGACAAAATATTGAATATGTTCTCAACCACAGTAATGGACTTCTGGAAGTAGTGTTATTGGACATAAGCCTCTTGAAGTTTGCTGCAGTAATTGGAGCCATTTGATTTGCACATAATCAGCTCGTTGGTATTTATAGACCTTTTTTCACAGCGGCCATTTTGACACGAAATAGTCGGGTCAATGCAGGTGTTTCAAATGATACTAATTAATTTTCAGTGAGCCAACATGCACCACAGCAGCACCCAGACCTGAATAATAAAGAACCTTAATTAATAATTAATTACCCTGCTATGTTGTGTGGGTTAAGTAGGGTCTGTGTAAAGTAAGAATAAATATGTGTTCTGAGTTTGTCAGACGAACATTTGAATGATTAAAAATAAAGACAAGTTTATGAAATGAGGTGTCGAAATTCGGTTAAAGTGAATTCTCAGCTCCAGGACTGTGGGGGCGTGTCCACTGAATATGCTGAAGACACGCCCACTTTTGGGAGCGGTCAAACAGCCATTTTGAAGCGACTGAAACGTGTGAGATGGGTTCAGAAAATGACATGACTAACTTTGAAACACTCTGATTGACATGAATTAATCTCCATCTCTCTGCTAGGGTTGCAGGGGTATGCTCAGGGTGGCCTCAGCGTGTCATCGAGCCACCCTTTAGGACCGCCCACAAAATCCTGGACTGAAAACTGATGAAAACATTTTAGTAATATATCGTTCAAATGTTTGTTTTCCAGCATATTTAATGTATTTTGTATGAAAGAAATCTCGTTGTCTTTTACACGGACATTTGTCAGCCAATTGCATACCTTTTTACACAATGAAAACAATATAGGGAAAGTGTTTAGTTTGTCCGTTGTGGGCTACTGTAGAAACAAGGCGGACTCACGGAAGAGGACCCACGCTGCCTCGTCATTATACACTAGTGAAAACATAGTTCATACTCCATTTCTGCCATATTCTGTAAATAGAGGTCTCTAAATCTGGACCTTTAATATTCAATATAACCTACATTACATAACAGGCAAAGCCTTTTCCCATCAGTTCTGTTTAGTTGCTTGTTTTTGCCTCCTCCGAGCCTCTGTAACTATCTTAAAGTAAGCCCACGAGATCCTCATCGACTCATATAAAGTTTGAGTCTGACAGCCTGAGCGTAAACTTTCTGTGTAGAGACTTGTTCCAAAATGAAGCAGCCCTCTAGTGAGACCAAAAAACCCAAGTTTTCCAAAAAACCCACTAATCGTGCTACGTCACACAAGCTGTCGAGCCCAGCTCAAGTGCTGGAGGAAGAACCCAGTGCTCAAGGCGGTCAATTAGAGCTGCATGATCAAATATGTCAAATGCCGCATAAGGTCCCAAGACAAAAGCATGAACCATCTCCAGCATCTGCTGTTTAAAGGAGGTCAACCAGGGCTTGCAGAGGAAGTCCTCCAGAGTAGTTTATTTAAAGCTTGTTTAAAAAGAGCAAGAACAACTTTGTCCAAAATGATTTCGGATATTTAAGTTATTGTAATGTCATGATGTGTGAATGCCTTTCAGTTAAGACTGCACCATAGTTCAAGCTGAGTAGTGCAAATCAGTAATGATTAAATCTGATTACATACCTAACACTAATTGTTGAACTGAAGTACTAACATTTGATTAAGTTAGCAGTAATTTCATTTTTAAATATTGTCTAGCTGAGATGATTAAGTGATTAAGAAAAAATAAACAAAAAACATTTTTATAGTCGGTGGTTGCCTGGACAAAACTGGGTTTTTAAAGTTGTATTGCATCCATGAAAGAAGAGTAACGTGCCAGTAGATATACAGATATATAGATACTGTAAGATGAGATTTATTTGTTTCTTTTCATAACATTTGAAATGAAGACATTTCATCTGAAGAGAGGGAAGAATGTAAGATGATATGCCTTTTGTTGATCACCTTATTTTTCTCAGGTTTAGTAAGAGAATCGGCATATTAAATGATAATTGCTCGTATTCTGTTCCTTAATTGAGAACAGGAATTATATATTATGCCACACCTTGCCTGTAATGTAGAGTGGTGGAGTGATATGAGGTAAAAACAGGTGATGTATCAAGTTCTTTGTCAGCGTTCAGATAACGGTTGAAGCAGACACAGAGGAAGCTGTTCCCATGTTTGCCCACAGCCCGAAAAGTAAAGTTTAAAGTAAACGCTAACAGTAATCAGTGTCACTCTATGTATAGGAAATAAAGTATCAAGGATGCACCTGATTTGACTGTTATCAGGCTATTTAATAAGAGTTATGAGTACACTTCTGTGCCAAAATACATAGGCTTGTATATACAAAACCTACGAGTAGTTGCAGGAGGTGGACACATAATGTCAAAATCGTTTGTAAGGACGTGTGTAGGAGCTAACGAAGCTTTATTTCGCTTTATTTCACAAATAATTTGATCTTTTGCACCTGAGATATTGTTGAATTCTCTTTTTTGTTTGTTTTCATAATCAGCTAGAACTAATGAGCCGTCCCTGACATTTAAAAAAATGCTGTAATGTCATAGATTTGTATTTGATATCCCTCAGCAAAGCTAGAAACGGCTCAAGGATAAAATAACTCTTGATACTGTAAGAGGGGAAATGTTATCGGTACGAACAAGCTGTAACATCTACAGAAATGAGGGGGTAGGAAAATGCTGTTGTTTGACACAGTGAAGATAAACCGAGCTGAAAGGAAAATTCTATTATTCTCCAGGTTCACATGCCTTAAAAGTCAAAGTATAGTAATTGCAAGTAATACCTGCTCACATCTGATGACTCATAGTGATGATTAAAGTGAGGAGGAAGAAGAAGAAGAAAAATACTCACCATATCTGTATCAGACACCGGCCCAAAACTCGTCACGTAGATGTTTGTCCTCACTTCTGTCACACTCTCTGAGGGAAAAGACAATAAGGGGCAGAAAACATTACAGAGCAGTCTGTACACAAAAAGCTTTCCTGCAGCTCTGGTCTTTGTTAAGCCGATTGTTTGTGTACATGATGGTGAAGTCTGTCTGTTGGCATTTGACTAAGCCGCTTCACGCAAAAATTCAACTGTAATCAAGGCTTAGAGGAACACTTGAAACTGAGGAAAAACTGTGGATTTATCCACGCTCGGTGAGGAATTCGTGCCCTTTTGGACACCGGCTTAATACCTGGATCCTGACTGTCTTTGTGCGTCGATTTGTCAAAACCGTGTCAACTTTGTCGTGCCACGGATTGCAGAACATAATGCTCAACCGGTATTGTTGTAAAGCTCGATCATTTCTAGACAGGCGTGGGTTATAGCAATCCAAGTATTCAGCTTTTGGACTTGTGGGTAACTTCACGTTTCTGTAAGTCTTCATTGCTGTAAAACTACAATTTGTTTGGCTCAAGCTAAGTTTGTCCACTACAGCATAAAATCAGCTTTGGGCCAAGCCCAAGTCTGTCTTTGGAGAGCAGACATCCCTTTTTGACCCAAAATAATTTTAGTTAGCCTGCCCCAAAAACATTTAAGAGCCCCTTAGGGACTACTGGCTCAGGAATAAAATGCAGCAGCTCAGCATTATGGATGCGTGTGTTTTGTAATAATGGGCACAGTTTGCTGCCATTACACAATTCTATACCCACATTATAATCACATTAGACACTATTATGGCATAAGTCTGGCATGAGGTTTTTTTTTTGCTCCTTATATTCCTCTGTACTGCGGTTCTTTTAATTATAATTACATGTGTCATTATGTTGCATTACAAGCGCCATCACTGCTTTTCATCTGGCGTTTATGAATTATTCCTGATGCTGTAACGACGGTGGGATTAATCATTAAACTGTAAGTTAGTCAAGAATTACAAGCGGTGATGTAATTGTTCCTAAAAACTTCACAAATGATTTGAATACAGCTTTAAGTGAGGC
Organism: Larimichthys crocea; assembly: GCF_000972845.2. Classification (NCBI taxonomy): domain Eukaryota; kingdom Metazoa; phylum Chordata; class Actinopteri; family Sciaenidae; genus Larimichthys; species Larimichthys crocea. The sequence continues at coordinate 15,275,794 of NC_040032.1, forward strand.
ATGATATAAAAAAAGTCATGACAGATCAAAATTTTGCCCTCTGCAGCGTGGGATGAATCAGCTCCTCTGGGCCAAATGTGTAAAGCAGGCTCTTGGGCCATTGGTGAGACAAATAGCTGCTCCCTGTTGTGCAACAACCAGAGAGTGATGAGGCTTTTCTCCAAAAGTGAATAGATCCCCGGCTCTAACTGTGTCCCAGATCTAAGCGACCACCCACAGGTGAAGTCTCCAATCCGCTGGCAAAGAGCCCCCTTGAGAGAAGAGATCCACTTCCACATTAATCATTCCCGTGACACAAATAGCTCTCACAAATACGTGATTATCACAACACCAAGTCAGCAGTTTGCATGGCAGGCATAGGCGGAGGGACAGAATGAGATGCCCGTTTCTGTTTACAACAATGCACCAGAGCATAGGGCAGAGCTAATAGATGCCGCTGAAAATGAAATTAAATGCTGTTCTCCGGTTTTCTATCCAGTCTGTTTGTGTGAGACGCACCCACATGAGTGTTTCTCACCAGGACTGTGGGTGGTGGGTGACATGAGGAAGATTGGTGTGCCCGTGTTCATGTTGTAGCCCTTGACTTTGACTGAGGAGGGGCCCCCCATCTGGTTTGTCTGTTTGCTGGTAGATGGTTGGACTATTTATGTCCAAAATATAAACCATTAGCAGGAGTCTTCTTGATTAATAACCAACAACAAGATGAATGTAGATCTGCAACACAGGCTGCCCTGCTATTCCAACATGTAATAATAAATATATTTACAGTTTTTTGAGTACTGCTTTCATTGTAGACACACAGCTTTACACTGCAGATCACGTGGAAAGTATTCACAGTAAAAGAGATACAGTAAGAATTCTGCAATGCACAGGCATCTTAAAAACATATGGCAGCACCAGTTTCTATAAAATAGACAAATTATGAATAAAAAAATGGAATACATCATGAAAACTCAAATATTTGCAACATCAGCCTTAAAGATTTATTATTAAAAAGTGATGGCAACTGCATGATCCCTATACATATGTACATTACTACTGTATGCACTTACAGTAGATGCTAAATTGCATTTTCTTTTCTTAGTACTTGTACTTTGTGCAATGACAATAAAGTTGAATTTCATATCATTTAATCTAATAAATGCAAGTAAACAGCTCATATGTCTAACCCCAGCGGAAAACCTCTGTGGCTGTGAAATGAAGCCAGTGCAGAAGTACCAAAAACTGCAAATCCTCAAATGTCCACTTGAGTCAGGCTCCATAAGTCCCCATGTTAAAACTTCACAGCAGAAATAAACATGTTTACAGCCTGGTCAGAAAATCACTTTTGGTCTGTATAGTTAATTTCCACGTTCATAACAACTGTACTGAGGATGAATATTTTATATAAATCACCTGTTCAAATTATATTAAGACTTAAAGTTATACATAATTAACAGCGTGGCTGCTTTGATTGACAGGTGGTTTCTGTCCTGCTCCACCGATGATCCACGTCATTACGATTTCTAGATTAGACGAGATGCCGCGGAGGCAGGACTGCCAAGATTTCAGCTCGGATATGACGTCCATATTTTGTACTCTCTATAGTCCGACCATATGTTCAACTTTTCATGCAGTGACATGCTAACCTATGAATAAATGTTTGTAATATTTATTTTCATTAGTATTGTACCAGTGCACATGGTTCAGTAAGGGTTGGTTGCATGTGGTAGTGCTTGTGTTTTTTTCCCACTGGTATGTCTAGCCTGTATAAAGCTTGCTATGGTTCACTGCACCATGTAGGTCCACACAGGAAACCATCACCACTGTGAGTTCCTGACTGGCGTGGGCCTCCATAATGTCCTTGCCCTTGGAGATGTGAAGCTCCACACGGAGGCAGAATATAACATTAATGTCTTGTGCTTGCTAAGTCTCTCTGTTTGCTGTCAAAGAGTCCAGGTCATCCAGCCTGGTGGGTCTGCAGCCTGTTAGCCACGCTCGTGGCTTCAGCAGCAGGCAGTAGAGCAGAAATGACCATTTCAGCTGGCTGGATGAGAAATGGCAAAGTCTGCTTGAGCATGTGGGCTTGCTGTTATGCAGTTTGCTGCCCTTGGGGGTGCAAATATTTGGATGAAATGACATTAATTAGAGGGATTTTCACTGACATATGTACTTATTTGCCATTTGGGCATGATTGAGCAGAGACTCAAGGGAAAGCTGATTTTCTGCACAAAAACATGCCCTGACAAGTCGGATCCTGGTGTTGTATGCCTTTGCCATGTCTTCCTAATGTCCTCGAGCAAGCAAGAGAGCCGGTGATAATGATGAACAATTTAGCAAGATTTCGAAAAAAACAATATCTGATAATAATAAAAATAAATAAAAAATGTTGGCAATAAAAATATTATGATCCTGTTTTTACCAGTTCATCTAGCAAATTGGCTGCTGGTGGCAAAGATGAGTCAACTGCTCTTTTTTTTTACTGAAACAGTTTTTTATTAATTAAAACAGTAAATCGAGCCAAGTTAGAAATCATTATATCTATTATATTAGCTGTAAAATAACAGTACGGCTTTAGACATCGACCCGGCTTACAACCAGACATCAACTTTTGGTTGCTGAATTAAAAATATAAAATAAGATAGACTTTAATGATCCCACACCGGGTAATTCACTATTAAATATATTTAGTTACTTAGAGAGAAAATATGCAGTTATGCATGAATATAATAATAGAAATGTGACAGAAAAGAATGAGAAAGGCTTTATTACAGTAATCAAGCTTGTAGTGTTTTCGGGTTACACCCTCAGTTCCTGGCATACAAAATATCAGCAGGGCAGCTGTTGTTCATTTCGATCTGTGAAGAACATTTTATTTCATGTATTTATTTTGCTGTTTGCTGTCCCTGTAATTTATATGTTAATGCGGTTCCCACTGATGGCAACCACAAACAGTATAAAGAATTGACAGTGTGTGTGTGATGCCACCCACAGGGTCTGAAGCTCAAAATATGTGGCTCTGGTCACTGCCATGTTCGCAGCCTTCAGGTTGATCTAAAAATCGTCAAAGACGTAGAAACGTGGACCTAAGGTGAGCTGAATGGCGACTGCGTGCTCAAACAAGCCACATGTAACAGCACAAAGCTACCAAGCTGTTAAGGCTTAAAGTTATACATAATTAAGACTTCTGTAGCCAGCCTGTTCAACACATTTTAACATGGGGACTTATGGAGACTGACTCTTTGCTGTATGCGGTTTGAGGCACAGTTGTGAGGAATTAGTTTCCGATTTCAAAATAGTTGCCAATGGCAACCCTCCCTGTCGAGCCCTCGTCTGCATTTTCATGCATCCCGATCATCAAATATATATATATGTTTATTTCAAGTAACTTAAAACAGTGACACAGCGAGCAGTCTGTTTTCTCTGTGGGTGTCTGTGAGTTATCTAACATATTGTGTTGCTTACCTCCCAGCCCAGGACGTAGCCTGTTGTCATATCCATCCAACAGCCTGTCTAGGATCCGGGTGAAAATGGTGATATTGTCTTTACTATCATCGGGCAGCGGCTCTCTGTGTCCAACTACTGCCCTGCAGGAGCAAACAGTGACAGGAAGGTGCAATCAAAAACATGGAAAACATAAAATATAGATACCTTCTCCACTGAAGCAGTGGAGATGTGAAAGTCTACCTTTCTTAAACATACAGGTAGAAGTGATGCATTAGTTAAAAACATTACAGATACAAACCTTCAGTGTAAATTAATGATCTGAGATTGAATTATTTGATATTTGACCATGATTAAAAGTGAATTTTATTTGGAAATTTAAACACATTTTGATACAGAACATGTTCTGACCTGATCCTGTTCAGAAATCTGCTGCCTGTTTAATATTTCTCTCACAGTCATAATCTCAAGTCAGTGATCAGCCTCAGGCTTCAATCAATATTTGGATAATAACATTTGTTTTGTTATAGTCGTCATTTCAGGATGTGTCGGGGAAAAAAAAACTGTGAATTTATGGTAATGAGTTCTTCCCAAGAAGGAAGCAGAATTCATCATATGCTATCAGCCACTGGTTATTAATTTACATGGCCCGCAATTCCCTGCAGAGCAATATTGTGATGAGATGAAAAGGCCACTATTCTGTAGGTGGAACACTGATGAGTTAATGAGTACCGTCTTTAATTAAACTTAAATCCCCTGAGGAGGTGACCTATAATATCCAAGTAATCCCCATCAACAACCAGTCCATGTCCTGATACTCTATCGCAGAAACAGCATTGTGCTGCTCGGTAAAGACGGAGAACAGCGAATGTGTCTTTGCACGGACGCTTTCCGTAGCTCAATCTGTCCTAGAGTAACATCTGAATCCATCTGAGCTCCAACTACACGTCCATTAACACACCAACTGGGTGAAGGTCACCGCTTAAAGTGTATGGAATTGGAAATTAACATCAGTTTGGGTGTTCAAAATGACATTTCTGCACGCCCTCCGCAGCAAACGCATCATCATTTCGAGGCGTTTGGACAAATGACTAACAGCTTAGCTAAGTGGCTATTACATGGGCATCTGTGGGCAATAAATAAATATCAATTAAGCATCACGGCTCCCTCATGTTCAAGCGGTGTAAGGCATAATAAACTAGGACATCAAGATTTATGAAGCCCCCCAAAAATGATTGAAAAATGTCTGTTTTTATTGATAGTATCACCATTAATGCCACCCCTGTAACTAATAGGCCATTCTTCTGCCCCAGTAATGATAATAACCGTTTGATTGGATGTGATGACAGCAATACTGAATTATTAACTCTTCCTTCATGCATTTATTAATTAAAATTCAACCTTCATCTCATCAAATCACCCATATTTTTGCCTTTGACTATCACCTATATCAGTGACGGAGTCCGCCATTCCCGTGCTGGATTGAAATTGCTTTGAGGGTTAGGGGGGGAAACAGTCCACCATGTTCTTCAGTGTTTTTATTTTATCTTGTTGATACCAGCCTCTGTGTTTACTCTTCACCCTCTTTGCACCGTGTCAGAACTGTTTTAAGTTATTATTTCCTGCTGCTGCTTCACATCAAAAGCATTTAACTGCAGATTCGCAGTGTGATTTTTTTTGTTTTGTTTTTGTTTTGTTGTTGTTGTGAGGCAGCCACAGGAAACGCAAGATTGTTAATCAAAGATGAGTCTACAAAAATGTTTGCTGTTGTGCTGCAAAACTACGTATGCTGTGTGCATCATTAAATCAGATCACATTTCTTATTAAAACATTATTTGAGTGCACTGTAACTAATGACTACTTTCATCATAGATTAATCTGTCGGACATTTTCTCGATTTATCCATTATTTGTTTGGTCCATACAATGTCAGAAAATGTTGAATATTGTTGAACAAACAGCAAAAGATGATCATCCTCCACAACCCAAGAGATATACAGTTTTACCGTTGAAGAAGAATAAAATTTGGATTTAAGAATTATGACTAAAAATCTATTATGAAGTAGTCGGCAGCTGCAGTAAACAGCTTCACCAGTTGCACAGCTGTTCACACACAAAACAGCTGCTCGAGGAGGGTGTTGCATTTCCTGTCACAATGGTAACCACGGCTTTTGCCAAATCAACCAGGACTGAAATCTGAAGAATTACAACTTTAAATAAGAAAGTACAAATGATTAGGCAGATGATGTCAGATATCTGAAGCCTAATATCTGCAAAGTGCACTCCACTGAGACTGACTGAGCTCACGACTTGCACCTCACTGAGTGGGGCACAGTTTGATGTATTCTGGTTGTCAAATGGGTGCGTGACTGTATAATTAAGCTCATGCTCAAGCTCATCAGAAATCTGTGAAAAAATATAACGGCGAGCTGACAAATATTTGAAAGGAATACACATATCTGGCATTTTATTCACGCAGCTTATCAAAAAATATGACAGGCATGCATGTCTGAAGGCAAGACCCGAAAAACAGCGAATATGAAATGTTTTAGAAATGAGGAGTTTAACTGCGATAGGTAATATCTCACTTAACATGAATCATATATCAAACAAAAAGCCTCTGTGGCCCTCTCAGACGGCACCGGTGGAAACTCAAAAATTAATGAGAAACCTTTAGTCCCAGAGAAACCGTTCTAACAACGTCGGCTCCACGTTAAAATATCCACTTCAGAAAAACAAAGTGCTTGTGTGGCGTGGAGCATCTGTGTGCTTTACTCGAGCACACACGCCCAACGTCTTCCAGCAGCAGCCAGCTGTTTTAAATTCCCCGATGGGGAAAAAGAAATGGGACATTCCCTCTGAATTTGACATCATTTTTATTGAAACACACAGAGTTTATAATCATGCCAGCCCCCTTCGTCAGTCCTCTTCATTATTCACAGTCTCTATACGCACACGTAAATACCTAATAATAAAAGAAAGCAGAACAAAACAGTCATTATGTTGCTGAACTCTTCACACCGTAAGAAACAACTTTTAAAGAGAAACGACATCGAATTGAACGTCTGTCTGTTTGAATTTCGCCTAGAGGAGAACAAGTTGCATAAGGAGATGATAAAGGTAGTGAAGATGTACAGAGAGCCCACCACTGTAGCTACTCTCACTTCAGTCTGATGCTTTCCAGTGTTTCTGGAATATTGGTCATGGTTTCAGCATATAAAATCTGTTAATTTTTAATAACCCCCGCTGCGTTGTTGGATTGTATTATTCTGTGTGGTCACTGTGAAGTTGAAGTTTTGACAGTTAAAAGTGAATTTTGAGTATTTGATCATGAGATGAGTGATGTTTACCAATTCCCTGATGATCCAAGCCTGGAAGACTGAAGCATGTCTGAACTCATGTTTCAGTTTTATCACTACAATTGCACTTGTGGTAAAAAAAAATGGGTGTAGGAAGGTTTTGTTGCGTCAGTTTGTGGGGGCAACTTGCACCTTCATGATTCTTATATGTTTTTTTACAGCAGACAGGTGTAGCTGATAATGTTATGTGTTGTTCCAGGGTTCTGGGATTGCACATGTTTGACATGTTGAACAGTATATACATGGATGTCATATCTATTGAAGACACTGACAGATTTCTGAAGAGCCGTATGTGAAGCTCAGAGTGTGGTGGCCACTGCTATCTTGGCAGTCCTGCCTCTGCAGCCTCCTGGCTAATCTGAAAATCGGTAAAGACATCTGTGGACCTGAGGCGAGTTGAATGATGCTTGAGTTCTCAAGCAAGCCACCTGTTACAGCACCCACCTGTCAGTCAAAGCATCCTTAATTATGCATAAATTAAGAGGTGAGTTCTATAAAAATTCACCTTCAGTGCAGTTGTCATGAACGGGGAAAAACTGTATTTTGTACCAGGCTGTAAACATGTTTATTTCTGCTGTGAAGTTGGACATTTTAACATGGGGACTTATGGAGACTGACTCGTTCTGTAGCCAGCCTCAAGTGGCCGTTTGAGGAACTGCAGTTTTTGGCACTTCTGTGTCGGTTTCACTTCACAGACTCAGAGCTGTTTGCTTGAATTTAAGTCTTTACCCTCACTGTTCGATCTTAATACATTTTTAAGAACGCTTATATTGTAAATATTTGAGTTTTTTGATTGTAAAACTGATTTATGTATTTGTTTAATTCATCATTTGTCTATATTTTATAGAATATTAGTTCTGCCTTGTTGCAGGTTTTGGCATTCTCTTCACGTCACGACCGCAGAGTTTGGTTCAGTGCTGAATGGTGTCCTGAGAGACTTACTCTAAACAGGATGTTAATCAATGATGTTTTGACATTTTTCCTATGACAAGTCAAAGTGTAATTAGTCAGAGTAAATCACCTTATAATCACAGTGTACTTTCCACTGATGGGCTTATGCATTTACACTATGTAGGCATCCCTAAGAAACAACACCAGACCAAAAGTAGGTGGACTTACTCGAATACAGTTGAGACTAAGGTGGTAAGACGTTAGCTTTCAGTGGCAATTTGGACACGATTGGCTGAGTGCACACAGATTTGAAATGAAATATAATTAGCTGCTCAGTTTTATTTGACTTGTCAAATTAATGCGAAGCCTAGTCAGTATTCGTATGATACTGTGCTCAGCAACATCATCTAACAGGGTCAGTTTGACTAATCTGTTAATGAATCTGTCAGTCTTTCACACTGACTAAATAATATCTGAATATTTTGATATGTTTCTGTAGCACATAGTTCTGTGTCGCTGTCTCAATACAGGAGGTTAACTGTTAATGATTTAACAGTTTTCTTTGTTATACAAGCATACCAGACGAACACAGGGTCACTAGTTGCCACAGACTGGAAACAAACTTGATTTCATTTGCAGCAACTTCCACAGTGACTGACCAAAGTCTGACATTTTGCAGAAGCAAAGTTGACAACTCATGCGTCACTATTGTGACAAGAAAATCGCTGCCATGTTCACCAACACCTCAGACCTAATGAAGCAGCGAACGGTGCACAAAGTTAACCCGAGGCAGGTTTGATTGACAAATAAAAGTGGATCTTTGTTGGCAGGGGTCTTATTATATTTAAAGTGTTGATGGCACATCTTTTCACCTGCTCAGTTTTAAGTAAATGTTATCCCATAAAAAAGCTTTAATTTGTTTCCATTGTGTTCCAGCAATCACATTAAACACAACATCCAAGCTGAGGAGATTACACATCCTGGAGCATATGGACAATTAGACAGCTTTACACTGTGTGCAAACAGACTTTTAACTTAACTGGAAATGTATTCCCTCTGAAGTAGAGACACTCTCACTGGATTGAAATGTTACCCTGCAAAAATGAAGTTTCTTAATTGGCCATCTTCTGTAGAAGTCATCTCTTTAATTATTGCTCAGCCCCATTTCTGCATTTTTCTTCAGCTGAAAATGAAGGGGACTCTTTCTTTTTCCTTTTCCAAAGATGAGGGACAGAATACATTTTAGAGACTATATATTATTTAACTCATGTGCATATATTCAACATTTAAAACTGAATACAAGTTTACAGGGTCCAAAAAACACTATTTGCACAAACAAAAGCCTCTGAGTACCTTTCCGTGCTTTCATGTCACTTGTGTCCACTTTTACCCTCAAGGGTTTTATTTAAGCAATATCACATAAGATGCAGTTAAGTATAGATATCAGCACAACCATGATTCATCCGGCACGGCATTCTGATATTCAGTATAACAGCACGACCTCCAGTGTGATATTGTGTGTAGAACTATGTTCATCTTTGTGGTGCAAAGTTTGTTGCAATATAAGATCGATAAAGACTTAATGTAACATTAATGTAACTGTAAACTGTGATACGTGTAGTTAAATGTCCCAGTGATGCTGTGATCTATATCAGCACTTATTTAACGCCTCTCTACTAATCAGATTACTTGGTTGGAGCTAACTATTGTATAATAATGTTCATGAAAGTTGCAGATCAGTGTTAGTGTTATTGTAGTTTTCTGTATACTCAGTAACTTGTAATGCGAGACGGACCTTTTAAGCTGGTGGGAACAAATACTCGGTGTGTGGGCCGAGCAGTCTGAGTTAGTGGAACGGACACGCACTGAGTGAGTGGACTGGATCTGGTCCAAGGTTACTGCACTGAACCAGTCTGACAGGTGAAGGATTGCAGGCTTGGCCAAGGGAAGAGATGTAGAGGTGGTCTCTTAGGGCGCGCCGGGTGCCAGCCTCCAGCCTCCAGCCAGGACATTTGTGGAGTGAGGAGTGAGTGGAGAAGCTAGAGGGAAGTAAACTGTAATGAGAGCTGTCTGGGTGACAGTGTGAGATGAAGGTGTTTCATTAGCTGGCGGCTTGACAGCAAAAGGACTTGAGTGAGGAGGAGTAATTGTACAAGTTAGAGTTCAAGTGTGAAGCAGCGTGCTGGTTTGACTAGTTTCATGAGTCAGTTATTTTATCCTACATCCTCCTGGATGTTGAATATTTGAAGCGGTTTGGAGCAATTTGATTAAATCCTCCGTGTACACACGGCGGGGAACACATTTCATTATGAGCTAAGGCAAAGAGCTCTGAGGGGGGGCACTAAGAAAGGCCAGAAGAAAAGTCAACCAATTAAGACCTGAGTGAAAAAGCGTGGCTCAGCTGGGGAATGTACTTCTACTCTGTCACCTGCACACTGTAGCTACAACTGACTTAGAAGTCCTGTGGATATGTATCTTTAATGCGAGGAATTTTTATTCAAAAGAAGCTGGACAATGTTCAGTGTAAGCTTATAGGCTGAGGAAGTTTTATTTAATGGAAAGGTCAGACTGCTAAAGAACTTGTGATGACTCTATTGGTTGGAGGGTGGATACAACCCAGGATTCAACCTGGCAACCTGAGATATTATTCGCTAAGACATGTTTCAGTTGTGTAAAGCTTTTTGTGGCTCCACAGGGAACCGCGGAAAATCTGATAAATTGCTTCAAGTGATGTCAGTTGGGTGTGAAGACTACAAGTATGAAAATTAAAACAAGTCTTGGGGTGTGGAGCTAAAAAGAAGTGAACTGACAACACCTCTATCTCTACTTGTAGATAGAAGCTCAAGGCTACATTAGCCACTGCACTGTCTGAAATCTACCAGCCACTTTTCATATTTCACAAGTGCGTGGCTTATTTTCCCAGCCACAGCCATCGCTGACAGGTCCAATGTGAGTCTGTCACTTTTATAAGGGTACACCGCTAAATCAAATGTATCTTGGAAAGGTGAACATTTTCTTCCTTCCTTTTATCAAACAGTCGCTCTAATTCACTCTCCTCCCAACAAACACTTGGCTGCCGCTCGCTCCTGACGCGTCTGGAATTGAAAGTGGCCACTTCAGGAAATGCCCCGGCACCCCTCACCCAACAACCTCGTCTCTCTCTCTGAGGTGCGTCACACCTTCTTGAGTGATGTGTGAGCAGCGGATGACTGATAAGAATCCTGATATGCGTCCACCGCTAAAGTGCCCAGACGACGCACTCGCTGAACTGTCTTGCTGCTGAGTGCCGGGGGCGACTGAAATCGAATGGAGGGGGGATTAGCGTGGCTGCTGGGAGCTTTGTGGAGAAGACATATTGGAAGCTGATGAGTTTTCTTGACTGTGGTTACGAGGGCACTGATTTATTTATTATGTACATGTATGTGGTGACAAATATTTAATTCCTTCTTCCTGTCATCTAAATCCCACAATGGGGGGGTACGGCACGAGGGAAGGTATGTCTAATTAACACATTCTAGATTAATAAATACTAAACTCCAAGCTTGAATTCATGCATGAGTTAACCTTTACAACACAAGTAATCTTCCTCACCACGTCCTCCCACTCACATTCTCTCCAAGCGTACCCACAATACATCGATAATGTTATGCAGCAGCACACTACGCAGAGTATTGTTTCTTACCAATGGATGCCTTGTATCATTCAAAGCCTTTGCAATATGACTGATTTCTCTTTGTTTGCTTCTTTCGTCTGTCTTCCACTTGCCTGTTTGGAGCAGATAATGTGCACAGGAGAGAAATTCAAGGGGGGGGATGTAATAGCTGCTAACATGCAGTAGTAGATTTGGTTGACTCCAGGGACAAATGACACGTCTATAATTGTTCATCTAGGGTTAAATTTATCACGTTCTTTCATCCACGTTGGTTCACGTTTTTGACTAGATTCAGAAGTCTGTAAAAGCCTCACTCAATGGAGACTCACTTCTAGCTTTCTCGTTTGCTGAAACCTGGTGGAAACCATTTTATTTACTATGTTTTAATGCTTTAAAATGCTCTCTTTTTGTTAGAGGGTGATTAGTTACAGTTCCTGTTCCTTTCACTATGGAGGAGAATAGAAGGAGAGCATTGTTTCTTGTAAGGTGTGTCCTTGAAGTATAATTAGTTACAGGCCGTCCTGGCTGCCGTTCAAGCAGCTATTTGCATTTTAGAAATCCCCAGACGATTGGTAGCCATGATAGTGTCAGTCTTTCCACTGCTTTAGTCGTTGAAATATCTCACCAACTACTAGTTGGATTATCATGAAATATTGTTCCAACAATTATGGTGCCCAGAAGATAACACATTGCACACAATGTAACCATTTTGATCCTTAAACTTCATGTAACGCCATCAACTGTTTAAAAAAATGCTAATCTACTTTGGTTTATGACCAAATACCTGCAAAATCAATACTATTCCCATCAGCCTCAGCTGTACTTTATGCTGTACAATGTCCGTCCATCTAAAAATCCATCTTTCCTCAGCAACTTCCTCCAGGTCTTCCTGCGGGAATCCCCAGGCGCTCCCCTGCTGGTTGGGGCTGGCGTCCCACCAGCATGTTCTGGGTCTGCCCCCGGGCATTTCCTAGTTGGCCATGTCTGGCACACTTCTTGAGGCAGGCACCTGAGGGACATTTTTAGTAAATTCCCAAACCACCTCCACTGAACACACTTTGTAATGTGTGTTTGGAGTGGATGCCAAGTTTTGCGTCCACTGGGACCATTAGAGTGCAGACTACTCTTACCCATTGTATTGACTTGAGAGAAGAAACTGTTTTTCAGACAGTGTCTCAGAGCCAAAGATTGCTAGAACTATTTCAACTTGGGAAAAGGTTTTCAATAGTTGCTCAGCAACAATGACAGCCATGGCCAGCATTTCCTCCTAAGCATCTGTTTAACACTTCCAGTTTAAAGGAGGAGGCCAATTTGGGGGCCTCCTTGGCCCATTGATCACCATTAGAAGCCGAAAGTTGAAGACTGTGTGTTTAACAAGAACAATGTGTTCAGACAGTGGAACAAGGAGGAATAAAATCAATTGGAAAATGTTAATTTCCAGCTGGTGCTACCAACAAATCGTCCTAACACTGCTGTTCTATAACCTCGACTTGATGGTGTTGTAGGGGGTGAAAAAAAAAAAGATGCTAGCTGTGACTGTTTGTGGAAGTGAGCTCAATATTTGTTTGCAGCACTTTGCAGTCTCAGCTCTGCATAGAGGTTTTGTTTGGCGAGATTACAGAAATATGTGTTTACAGTTTACACGCAATTTCTAAGTAGTGCATTATGACTCAGATGAACTCAGATCTTCACAGTCGAGCTGTTTCTAAATGTGCAGTATAATTCGGCGCATATTCTTGGTTTTAGTCAAACAACACTGGTCCATCCTTTCTGGCACTGACTGTGCTCCTCTTTTATTCCATGCACATTCATGCTCCTCCCACACACAGTCTCAATTCCCCAGTCCATCGCTATAAAAGCTTCTGCCTTACTTGATCTCGGATTTTAACAGTTTTTGCCTCTCATGTTGTCCTTGATCTTTCACTAGCTTTAATTCACTGCCATGACAACAGAGGTCAGAAAGAGGGCAGGGGAAAGTCCTCCCGGTGTCTGTTCAGGGCTGTGAAATGAAAGCTAAACCGTCACCTGAAAGGTTTATGGTACATACAAAAAAGAAACCTGGAGAAATGTTATTTCAGAAAGATAATAAGAGCTATGCTGGCTAAGTTCAGTATTCCCATGAAAGCACTGTAAACAGTTTTTGAAAATGCAGTCGAGGCTCAACGTCGAGGTCCACAGCAAGGTGAGACTGCAATTATTTCACAAGAGAAATCTATTTTTAAGAAAATACATGATAACAGACAGACATTTAGCAAGAGAAAACATATTTTATTTGCAAATACAGCTCCACAAATGAAGTATATTGAATGGGACAAGACCTTCCCTGCAGCTGCAGGAAATGTACGTAACTTAGATACAATCTGAAACGTGTGATAACAACATTTGTGACACCAACCTACTTTCCGAGGCGTTTTTTAAAAGAAAGCCAGGGCCAGGGTCACATGCAGCGCTGATATCTACAGTACAGGGATTAGAAAAGTGCAATCACCTGCATCAGCAGCAATGAAGAGGTCATTTATAACTGTAAGCATGCTCCATAGCACTCCATGGGCATGTGCTGGGCTCTTTTTAAAAGATGTGGTTATTTTTCCTGGAAGATGACAGAAGCAGTAGATGAGTTCATACGGTAAATAATTTCTTATAAAGCCCCAGGAAAGAGATTAAAAACATCTCGAGAGGTGATGACTTTGAGTCTGACATTCCCCCCCCCCTTTTTTAAGGCAAAATCGCACTACTATTTCCAAGAAATACAATGTTACTGCAGCTCATGGAGGGGGGGACAGAATCCAATACATCAAATAGGACCGTGTTGAGTTTATTGTTAACAGGCCTGCACATAAATCCTGCCTACAAAGGCCTGACAAGACTCCATGTAATTCCTATTGTGTTTATTGCTTTTTATACTGCCTAAATTGCCTTGATTTAGCGATCGTGGAGCCACAGGTAAAGGACATGTGCAGCGGTGTCCCGTGGATTTTACAGCCAGCATATGCATCCCCATCTGGCTGGGCAAGGCATGTCATAGTGTTCGCCTCTGTGAAACACAAGGCTGAAAATATTGGAGCTCCTCTTTCTCATTACTCGCATCCTTGACAGCAGTGTTATCCTCACTGTTTTCCATCTCGGTAACACATGTTCTCTCTCCTCATCTCTGATCGCTGTGCTTCTTTCAACTTGATTTCTCTCTCTCTTTTTTTTTTTTGCTGACAACAGCAGAACATGAATATATTTCTAACCCACCAGGAGATTCCTAATGTTACTCATTTCATTGAAATGTGTGCACATTATTCACAGGTAAGGTGTATTAGAATACTTCTATGTCAGTGGGTTTCTTTGTGACAAGCTGCCAGAAAAGCCTCTGAAGTAAAAGCCTGTCCATGGCAACCTGTGTCTGTCAGCATGCCGAACACACTGCGACATTGAGGACATTCAGACGACCTTCCATACACACAGGCATGGCGCTACAGGAGTCAGGGTATAGATTAAACATCATGGAATCAAGGAAAGACCTGCAAATCTGTAATGTGACAGGATATTTGATATCTGAAGGGAGAAAAGTGATCGAGGATATAGATAGATCTGTCAGAAAATACTCAAAAAATCTAATTACAGACCACAAAATCATCAGTTTGCTATCACAAATGACAAGATGAAGCAAGCAAATTTTCACAACTGAGAAGCTGGAACTATATTCAGCATGGCTGTATTTATCTCCACAGAGACTTGCACAGACCACAGTATGGAGCGTAGTAGATGGAGAGGTGCCAGTTCACCTTCATGAGCAACTGCAAGCTCAAGTGCCCTTGAGCCAAGGTACCGAAATCCTAACTGTTCCCAAGGTTGGCTGCCCGTCTCTCCACATTTGCATGTCTGTAAGCCCTTTGTGTGTGTGTGTGTGTGTGTGTGGTTGTATTTTGGGCCTTAATGTGTTAAAAAGTGTGAAAAAAATAATTTTAGGGATCAATGAAGCTAATCTTCTTCTTCTCTATCAGTGTTTGATTCATTTAAATGATTAATCACTTATAAAAATCATTGCTACTTAATTTTCTGCTAAATTAACTTTTTAATTAATTTCCTTAGATCAACTAATACTAGACATTGTCGTAGGTTAAGAGTACTTCACTGACATGGAACATGTGAAAATGCAGTAGTCTGCTAAAAGACAAAAGGATCAAAACCAATGCAAGCAGAACCATCTTTTTTTTTTATTCCACGCATATTCTTTCTGCCGCCTACATTACCCACAATGCATCTCCACTGCTGATAGTTCAGTCAGAGGGCGCGGTGTGTTATGCTGGTAGTTGCTAATGCAGCCTGAAGCTTCTAGCCTCAGGTGGAGATGAGGAGCGGGCTAAAGAGGTCTGGTGAGCTCACTTCTTTTCAAACCTCCCTCCTTTTTTTTGGGCTAGTATTCGTGAACCAGCACAGCCTCGAATGACATCACTTGAGGCAGCTAAGCAGAGTTCATGCAGTCCCTTTGTAAGCCACAAAAACGAAGGAATGAACCTCGTGGTCGATGTGCTGTGAAAAAACACCGTCTTCTCTCCTCTTCTGAAAACACACCTATGCAATAACCTGGTGGCATACATCTCACCTCCGCTTGTGACACCTCTGGAGGTGGTGGAGCTTTAGGTACAACAGAAACTGTGAAGAAAGTGCTATCACAGTGTGATCTAACAGCAGCACTGCTTGCACCCATTAATCAATGTACAGCTTGAAGAGTTGGGCCTCAGTCAGTAGATAGAAATCTGTTTATTCTGGGTTTTTAAAGTTTTTAAAGTAACGAATAAAAGACAGGTATTCACCCGTAGCTGCACAAAAATGACGTCCAGCCAAAAAGTGTCCAGATTTTATGTGTGCTGCATCATCTTTTGTCTTTGGTTGATGAGTTTAAGTACCCAGTCTTTTCCGGCTGGCTTTCTGCCTTAACAATAACATGACATGAATGAATGTAACTGCCACTGGTTTAACAGACAGGGCAGTATACAGTCGATGTTGAGGTGAAGAATAAATAAGTACCTTGAGATTATTTTTCTGACTGCTGTGTCTAGAATGGATGTATTAGTCCTTAAACAGAAAAAAACAGGGTTGTGTATTTTGACTTTTTAATTAATGCTTGAGTGCACTGGAAAGGTTGCAACACAGTTATTTTTTATTCTATAAACACACTGAACAAATGTCTACAGTTAATAGATCGCTTAAACAAAAGTTGAATGGTAACATTCAACACTGAAAATAATGGTAGATGTCCTTGTATGAAAGGTTTTTTTGTTTTATTACATTCAAAATAAAATGCATACATGTGTACTGTACACGCTACATTAACTGCAACCATCTGCTGAAAACAGACTAAGTCATCCAAACACAACGTGGTTATAGCATAATATAAGTCTCAGATGCCATCTGAGTGTTTGGACTAATATTTCCAGTTTAGTGCCAAAAAACTGCAGTTCCTCAAACGTCCACTTGAGGCTGGCTACGGAACGAGTTAATCTCCATAAGCCCCCATGTTAAAATGTCCAATTCTACAGCAGAGAACCTACCTGTTAAAATTATATTAAGGCTTAAAGTTATGCATCATTAGGAGCAAGATTGACAGGTAGGTGCCATTACAGATGGCTTGTTTGAGCACCTATAGGCGTCATTCAGCCCGCCTCAGGTCTACCAATGATCCAACTTTGACAGTTTTTAGATTAGGGAGGCGGAAGAGACAGGAGTGCCAAGATGGTGACGGCCAGTGCCACAGAGTTTGAGCTTCAGAAACCTACAGGGGACATCATACATACACTGTCCATTCATTATAGCAGCATGTGTTTTTGCTCGTTTCCCTGCTGGTGCTCAGCCTGCCACTTGCTGTCAATCAAACATAGACACGCCCCTTGAGAGGAAGAAGGGAAGGCGCTGTCGCATTCATACTTTGGATCCAAACATTTGTGAGGAGGACAAACAGCACGGTATTTACAAGGACACAAATAAACAGAATTAACAATGGGTAATTGTTAGTCAACTTTTACCAGTTTAACATCATTGACACTGCAAGTTCTTAATCTGTGAGCAGCTATAATCTATTAAACAATCACCGTATTAAAGGATACGCTTGCTGATAAACATTTTCAGATAAAATGATTATCAGCTTAACTAGTGGCAATTAATTTAAGTATGCAGCTATCGTGGTTATCTTGATTCTGTGATTTAGTTTCCTAGAGAGTATCTATCTTGACTCCAACGCCAAACACTTGATTTTTTTAAAAGCACAGGCTGGAGAATCATAACCATCCGCTGTTCAGGAATTATTAAATAGTCTGCTCCCCAAAAGCTATTTGATAAACTGCCAAAAGAAGTCCGATGGCACTGAGTTGTTAAAATATGCACTACAGCTGGTTTGTGTGTTCTTTATTGCTGCACAGCTTCTGTGTCTTTACATTTTATGATTAACGTCTGGCAACTGTTGGATATTCATCCATGACTTCTATCATTTAGCAAGTTATTTTGAGTAGAAAGCAAGCTATGTAGCCTTGAGCGTCAGAAAATGCTCATGCTGTCAGCATAAGAAGAAACTGCACGTCTGTTTTGTATTTCAAGCAATAGGACAGGAGGGTGGGTTATACAATTAGTTATGATTTACATAAAACTAATCACAAATCAGTGTTAATTTTCCGACAGCAACACAGAAGTTTGATATATATAAAAACTATATGAGATAACTATTTAAAATGCCCCAATAAATCAGACAGAAAAGTAGATTTCTTTTCCTTGTTTAATTGTACACCCACACTTTCCATTAAAAGCCTTTACAAACCCTTTGTTCACCTCACTTTGAGTCAGTCTGTGCATCGTTTTCAAAGGCGCAGTTAGGTATAAGAATTTAAATCTGTATTGAATGCATAGATTCAACTTCAGAAGGAGCCGGGGGTGGATGTTTCTGGTGGGATGAATTGGTACGATTTTTTTTCTCATAGACAGTGCTCTGTGAAAAGTGAGTCAGAACCATTTCCTTGAGCAAAAGATACTGCTCGAGCTGTGATCGGGCAACAAAAACACAATTTATTGGACTGGTCACAGAATGAGGGTCCATTCTGAAGGGCCTCGGACATTAGTTCAGCATTTGTGTATTTCCAGGACTGAGTGGTCTGCGTTCAGTGTGCAGCTGTGCAGACACCTTCTGGGAAATCTATTCCAGCCTTAGTTGGATTCATGCCTGCTGGGGTTATCTGCTAATTTTGTCCACTTTGAAGAGGGCAGATGCTCACTATATCAATAGAAAATTGACTGAAGCTTAAAAAGGGATTAGGGTACAGATCTATGACATTTTTGTTAGAAAGACAGTAGTTTCACACAATGCTACTGTTGTTACATTTACCCATACCCTTCCTATAGGAAACAACCTTTTCTAAGTCAAATTGAAATAGGATGATGTTGGTAATTACAAAACAGACAATCTTGTTATTAGCTTGAATTAATTTTAGTAGTTGAGTTTGAATTTAGTTGCCGCTGCCATCTTGGTATTCCTGCCTCTGCTGAACTAAAGATGTGGAGCTGTAATTATGTACAAGCCTTAATATAATTTCAACAGGTGATTTATATAAATATTCACCCTCAGTACAGTTGTCATGAACGTGGAAATTAGCTAGGCTGTAAGAGACCAGGCTGTAAACATGTTTATTTGGACATTTTAACATGGGAGCTTATGGAGACTTATGGAGGAAGTTTTTGACTTCTGCATTGGCTTCACTTCACATTTGGAACATGGTGAACGTAAACAAAGCAGTAGGCTAAAGTAGGCTTTATGAAGTAGCGTCTTGTAATGCCAAATGTGATCCCAGGCTGCACGATTTGGAATAAACTGGACATATTAGTCCAGACTCTCAGATGCCATCTCAGACTTGCATTATGCTGTAATGAACTGTCCTGACCGTCCATTTCAAGCATCCTCAAGATATTTCAGAACTAGTTTCTGGTACCACTCAGACCTAATGTACAGTAATTATGTGTGCATACCATTCCCCAATGCTATTGATTAATATAATAGATACTTGGCCCATGTTGCTGCTCACTGACTCAATTGAAAAGACCATTTGAGTCCACTGTGACCCTCACCAGTGAAATGATACAATACCTGATGGATTGAAAATGAAATTGTTGTTTTGTCGTCAGTGAACTAAAGCAGGAAGGACAGATCATTTCTGATTTAACAATGCGTACACCTTTGACTTTCTTTTCTTTTGACTCCAAGTAGAGACTATTTGTCTGGTCATTCAATCAGCAAAACTGGCTCAGCCATGAATACATTACCCTTGTCCGGACCTGTGACACATTAACCTTGACAACACTACCGAAACAGAATGTTATCTGTTGACCAGGTCACATCTCAAAGTGATGCCCCTCTCTGCCACGCTGTGAATAATTCATGCGAGATGTGGTGAGAAAGCGAGGCGAGGGCCAGCCAACTTCAGAGGCAATCCATAGGCAAAGCGTACATAGCACTCTCATCCTTATAGCTATTGATTATGTGCCGCGTTAGCTGGCAGCCTGGCAATAGATTACAAACAAAATAGACAACAAGACGGGATGAGTGTCCACACTTGTTAAGTGTTGACTGTAGAAGGGGATGGTGGGGGATTGGAAACGAGGTGAGCTGATGGATTGAAAGACCTTCGCCGAATGGAAATAAACACAGCCTCATTCATATGTAATACATGGGTTCCTGGGAATAATAGCTTAATCAGCCCCTTCTTTCGGTGTGCAGGAAATGAAGGAATTTGGTGATGTGCAGAATGACAGACCCTTATATAGAGGATTTGTCTGTTACACCTTAATCCATTAGGAAAGTCTCCTGCCTCAACTGTAGTAAAGCCGATTTGGAGTCTGCCGATAGCATCAGTGGGCATCAGGGAGGTGGCAGTTCTCGGAGAGAAACAGCTCTGCTGATACGCAGATATTCTGGGAGCATGCTGTGAGGATTATTTCTAGACTCCAGCAACTTGAACTTTGATGGACAATTAATATATACGTTCACTTTCAGATGCAAATTTGGAGAGAAATTCCATTTTTAGTTCCGGTTTGGGGCTCCCGAGGTAACTTTATAATGTCTACTCTCAGATGAGCCGATGGTAAAGCCTCATTTGGCACGAGTTAAACTGTATAAAATTAGTTAAGTAAAGACTGCTGCGCAAGGGCTTTGCGTATGTGCACTACATCACATCTCAATTAACTGCAGAAAGATTAACATTTGTGAAAATTCTTGTCATGTGCTGTGTTAGGTGGTCCATGCATAATGAATTGCACTGACTGCTTGGGTTTTGCTGGTCTTTCAGTGATGACAATTTTATGTCCCTGAATATGTCAACACTTAATACATTTCCATTATTAATCCACTGCACTCATCATAGCTAATGATTTTCTATATTTATAATTATCAACTTGCTGAATACTAATGCAACCTTCAATCTTCTTTTCTGGCATCACGGAGCATAATGACACCAAGGTCAAGGCTTCAAGTACCTTTGTAATTTATGACTATATTAATTATTTATTCATTATTTTTTTGATTTAGTTAATGAGGTGAAAGTTGAGGTTTGGACACTTGGAGGTTTGGCGAGAAACAAAATGCTTGAATCTCACATAACTACAGCTTGACTACAACTTATTTCTGCCGATATTTGTTTACATTTTGGCAAATTGGCACAATTAAAAGTATCCTCATTTAGCAATTAGCAGTCCCAGTTAGCAATGAACCCATCGATGTGCACAAATCACTGGATTACTTTAATACTGAAGACAATTATGGTTCTCAGGCAGCTTCTGAAGTTACAGAGAGCAACTTTTTGGGTGGATTTAGCTGAGATAATCAGATCCTCTGAAAGTGTAAGTCACACTGAATCTAAGAATATATATATCACATCTGAGTGCTTAGATTTTACCGAGTTATGGAGATATTGACGCCGATTGCAGCTCGACGTCACCCCACATCTTCAACTCTCCCGCACCCCTCCAGTTTTAAAAACCTCTGATGTAGATAGATGTGGACACCCGAGTGTTACGCCTCATTCTAAAACCACTGGATATTAATGTGCTTCATCCACTATTCCCACAAAATGCTAGGACCTGACTGCAGGGATTTGCTCCCATTTAGCCCAGGGAACATTAGTGAGGTTGGCCACTGATGTAGGGTGATAAGGCCTGACTCACAGTCATCCTAAGGTCACATTCAGACAGAAAACACAGGTTTTTCCATCCATTAGTCTGTTTTGGCTGCAGCAGCCACATGGGTGTCGTGGACGCCCAGGATGGACGTCACGCTCCGTGATCAAACCTCCGCAGTCGGTCAGAAATGTCACCGAAATTGCGGCCATGAAGGTGGATTGATGGACTAAACTCTGAAACTCTACCTGTTATGTTCTGGCTTTGTTTATTTCATATACCCAGGTTCTAAATCTGTGTGTGGCTTGCAAGCTTTGCTACAAAATAGTGACATGAAGAAGTTTTAAGAAAGCAAGCATCGTTTGAGAGACATAGACAGTGGATGAGAGTGAGCGCTGGCATTGAGAAAAATGTTGGCATGAGCTCAGGGCAGGAACAGTTCTTTAAGGAAGAGGTCTCTATATACTGTAGTGCTTCACTTGCACTCAGGGTTCTAGCCCATATATAATGAAATACAGCCTCCAGACCAATGGTTCATAAGATTCTTTATGTGAACCTCATACATCATGTCTTTGAGTGGGGAAAGGTACAGTAAGGCCAAAAGCACATATTGTTGTAAAAAGATCACTTGACAGTTTTGGCCACCACCGTCTCCTGGCCACACATTTCTATTTAATATATGTAATTACAAGCAGTGTGTGCTCCTAATAAGCAAAGAGAGCCAAGTGGCACGATGACAAAGCAAACTGGGCTAATCCCTGTCACACTGTTCTGATTTCTTTCCCCAGCCTGCTTTCTTCCAGGTTCGGTGAGCTTTTCCTAGCGTGCAAAATCTTAAAGAGATTTACACTCCGCCGCGTCTTCCCTGCCATAACATCCTACCTTATCAACAATGCTAACATGGCAACCTGTGCAATCTTTTCGTTTGAAATTACAGGGAGTGTGATTAGAAATGACGCCTAGACATCCTGGAGCCCTCACACACCTCTCTATCTCTCTCTCACTCTCTCTTTATATTTTTATTTATTTTTCGCTGACTCTTAACACACCAACTGAAAAATGTGCCCAGGATGCAGGAGTGAAAATGCTGTGAATGGACAATCGTAGTTGTAGTGTGCTGCACAATGCAAATTAATTCACCAGTCAGTGAAATTTAGACCTATGCAGGAGGAGAGAGAGAGAGAGAGGACTGGCTACATTTAGATGAGAGGATAAGCTCACTTTATGTTATGCTCTTTTTCAGGACAAATTTAGGACAAGTTGGCTATTTTAATCCTCGTCCAAAAAAAAAAAAAACGTGAAAGTCACAGTGTTGTCCAGGAAGTCCTTGAGTGCAAAAAGTATCTACAGTAGTTGCAGGAATAAATATAAGAAGAATATTGCATCCCTTTCCTTTCAGTCAATGCTCAAGCTTTTCTCGGGCAGTCCTGCACTTTATTTTGTCGACACCATTATAGAGTTATAGAGTAGAGTTCATTTGCCAAACTGCCAGTCACAGCTGAGACCATCTCACCGCATAATAACAAAGAATAAAAAATAAAAAAACATTTCCTGCCTTTTCTCTGCTTATAATACGGATTAACTTTTGCTTCTAATGGTGTTGGTTAGATTACAATGTCTGCTGCAGCAGAGAGCCTGATTAATATTATACGAAACACATCGCCGAGACATCAGCAGGAGAGACGGAGTCGAGGGGATGTGTTTCGTATAATATTAATTAAGAATGAAATGGCTTGAGAGGGAGGAAGACGGTAAATAGCAAACAGGGGGAAGACGGAGGACTGGGAGGTGAGTGTACAGTGTGTCGTCGTACCTGGCGTCAGGAAGGAGGTTCAGGAGCAGGAGGAAGATCCACAAGCTCAAGTTCGATGATTGAAGCTTCCAGAGTGCAGGAGCCATATCAGTTTAAACAGAAGACTCCTGTAAAGACGACAGAGGAGGGGGAAAAAAAGGAGACGGTGTCATGATGAGGGAATGCTGTAAAATGTTTATAGCTTAACAGGTATATTCAAAAGTGATCGACAGATTTAAATTATTCACTTAAGCCTTAATTATAGCAGGAAAAGCTGCTCCACCCTCCCACTCTTGACCTGTTTAAATTTTTGATTTATATGATTTTCGCTGACGTTTTTATGCCTAACAGCATGTGGCTGTCAAACAACGTCCGATTGTGAGACTTTTTTTATGATGTGATATGAATCAAAAGGTGTTCAAAGGTTTATGAGAGTCAGAAAAGGGGGCATGGGGGAGTTGTTTATGATATAGAGCAGCGTCTGTGTCTGTTTAGTGTTGGATGTTACTAGTATGATCTGTACTACACGCCATGGATGTCCTGAACACATCATCATCATCATCATCTGTCTTTCCGCAGTTAACAGAACAAAAACAAATACCTGTGCATCACTTTTCACGTGAAATCGAATCACCTTGTGCGTGAAGCGAGAGCTCGCACAGGTGTTTCCCTCACTCCTGCATATCCGAGCCATTTTCCCGACAGTCATTAGCTCGGGTAATGATATTTGCAAGTGTGCTGTTTGGCACACCTGTCTGGAGGAAACTGTCTCCTCTGAGCGTCTGCCTAGCTGCTGATCCAAAACACACATGGTTAAACGTGCCTGGTTATGTGCCTCAGAGTCAACAGTCGAACAACGGATCTTAAATTAGGCAAGACATGACATCAATCATCCATACATCCATTTTCTGTCACCGCTTAGCCTCATCAGAGTTGTGGGGAGCTGGAGTCTATCCCAGCTGATTTAGGGCAAAAGGCGAGGTACACCTTGGACAAGTTGCCAGTTCATCACAGGACACAAACAACCATTCACACTCACATTCACACCTACGGGCAAGTTAGAGTCACTAATTTACCTGCATGTCTTTGAAATGTGGGAGGAAGCCAGAGTACCCAGGGAGAACCTGCAAATCCCACACGGGAAGGCCTAAGTCGAGGTTCAAGACCAGGAAACTTCTTGCTGCAGGGCGACAGTGCTAACCACTGCACCACTGTGCCGCCCCAGATTTCATGTTTAGTTTTATTATCTGTGTCCTGACTGGGGTGAGGATAGTGTTGGTTAGAGCTGCAATGATTGGTTGATCAACTATTTAATTAATTGGCAACTGTTTTGGGTCATTTTTTCAGATAAATATGTCAAAATTCTCTGATTTCTGTTTCTAAAATGTGAATATTTTCTGGTTTATTTAATCCTCGGTGCCAAAACAAAATATCCTTTGGTCGTACATTTTATTATTTTCTCTTCTTTACTGCTCCTTTCTGCTGCGGCAGTAGTTCAGTCCAAAGGGACTTTGCTCGGGAACCCGAGGGTTAAAACACAGACCGCAACATGGAGCACGGACTGGTAACTGGAGAGGTGCCAGTTCACCGTCTGCCGAGGTGTTCATGAGTCCTCGAGCAAGGTACCGAATCCCTAGCTGCTCCCGGGGGGCTCTGCTGTTACATGGCTGCCCATCATTGTTCCACCAATCTCTCTCTCCATCTGTGTGGTTTTATTTCAGGTCTATATATGTAAATCTTAAGTGGAAAAAAGGAAGACTTTTCCCATTAAGGGATCAATAAAGTTAATCTTCTTCTTCTTTTGTGATGGTTGGAGGTGCATTCACGCCACCGACTGTCGCTCTTACATTGTGTGAGAATGTGGAAACCATTCCTTCTGCCTGAATCACATTACCTTGCAAAGGCAGCTGGAGAATCCTGGCTTGGTTTTATATATATAATCAGAGACATTAATATTAAGGCGTAGGTCCCGTGGTGGTGCCCTACAGTGGAAATATCTGTTTACCATGTGATATCTCTTGGTTTAAAGACAGAGGCGGCAATGTTTGATAAATTTTAAAGCGATTTGTCAATTGCTAATTTCACTTTTTAATATATTAAATGTTCTCATTTTCACATTCATGCTTTCTTTAATCTTTATGCTTAAAGAAGTTGCACTGTGTATAATTCTTTTTAGATATTTATCTTAATTCTAACACTGCGGAGAGCCTCTTTTTTAAAGCATTAAGTACAACCCTGCCCTCTCCACACCAATCATTTTTCTACAGTGCCTAACTTATATATACATAACTATTACCATCACAGATGTGAGCCTAAATAATTAAGTCTACCTCAAAACGAATGCATTAAATATTAAATAACTCACCTAAATGAACTAAATTAAACTGAATACATAAAAGTGCTGTGCCGGTGTCTGTCATCTAATCATGAGAGATGACTTACTTTAGTAAGTGCACTAATAAACAATTCGACCAGGATAATGCGTCACATAAAACCCTGGAATAAACACATTATAGAGTACATGACTTTCTTCCTCTGCTCGTATAATAATTATTGAGAGGTTGCAGTTTTACAGACAGATTAACTAGCCTCTCATTAAAAATACATGTGCTCACAAGTTGTTGCGATGCAGCCTTAAAATCACCAAGAATACGAGCAAAAGGAAGCCAAATGTTACACAGCCACTCGAGTGCACACGCGTGTAGCAGCTGTGTCGCACTTAAAAGGCTTTCATTGTGCTTTTGTGAGATTCAGCCCTCCTTTATTGCCGCCATACAGAGAGAAGATCAAACGCTATCCTTGGGGAATCAGTGTTTCTCTGTGCTATTGTAGAGCGCCGATCATTACAGGAGGAGTAAACAAATTAATGGATGTAAAGATGCACTTCAGGTTAGGCCTTCGATAGAAGGCTGCACTAATAACGCTACAAACTGTGACCATACTTCTATACCACACTTGTGATGGCTCTGAGGTGAAACCACTTTTTAAAGGAGCTGTCTAAGTATTGATTGTAGCTGAGCACCAAGTTAAGTCAAAGATCCACATCTAATAAGTCTTTATACTGGCAGCAATGCTCCTGAGCCAAAGAACTCTGAATAACCAGCCAATTATTTCAAAGAGTATGATGAATTGGAGCTTCATTTTTTTTTTCTTGGCAGTTTGTAACCCAAGTTATTAAATATTTTGAGGTGAGCTAGTGGTAAAAACTTGGGATGCCACTGCTTGTGGCATTTTGGATCCGTCCAAGTCATTGTGCGCCATATTAAACTGCTGCATGCTCTATAAAACTGCAATGAACAATAGTTTGATGAGGAAGAAATAAAGCTCAGAAAAGCCTTGAGGCCCAAATGGCAAGACTGTTTTGACAATAACCCGATATCAAGAATTAAAAATGTTTCTTTTGTTCCTAATGGAGAAAATGGCCAGTGGGTGTTGTGCAGTGGAAAAATGCTCATAAAATGTGTTTCAACACTTCCGGTGCCTGACCGAGCATAGAAGATATACTTCAGCAGTTTATTCTATTATATATATATTTTTAATAATGTGTGAAACATGTTGACAATTTCAATCAATGCACTTATGGGGATTGGGAGACAGAAATCAATAAACACTGACATTCTGCTTCATAAATACGAGAGCTATGGGGTGTTATCGATGCAAAAATATTTACAGTCATCTTTATTAGCTGGAGACTGAGTGTCCTTGTTGCCATCAATAAAGCTCGAATCCATCTGTTTTCTTCTCTGGCTGAGAAAGAGTTGCTTATTTCTGTTACATGGGATGGAGATCTGTGACAGAAGCTTTAAAAAACATGCCAGAGCGGCAGCACGGTCCTCTGTCCTTATTCTGCTTGACTTATCAGCTGCCTTTGACACAGTTAACCATCACGTCCTTCTCCTGCTACTCTCAAACATGGGCATCACTGGTTCAGCGCTTTTCTGGTTTGAATCCTACCTCACAGGGCGCCCCTTCAACGTATCCTGGCTTGGACAGTTGTCCGCACCCCGACAGAGGGATGCCCCAGGGCTTGGTACTGGGGCCTCTTCTCTTTCTATTTAATTCACCTCTCTAGGTCAGATTATCTGCTTGCATCGCTTCTCATATCACTGCTATGCAGACAACACACAGCTCTATCTGTTATTTCCACCTGACAACCCCTCGGTCTCGGCATAGATCAAACATATATAGCCAAACATGCTACACACCATGACATAAACATTAAAATTGACTCTCTAGCTCTTGCATGTGTAATCTAGTTGTTTAAATGCCCAAGCAAACATAAAAGTGAGCCAGGTAATCTTAATTTAAATACGAAAGTATCCCGGTTATTTCACATGCATTCATTCGAAAACTGAATGACTTGGCTTTAAAAAAACAAATGAATCTAAATGTAGCCAATTAAACTGAGTACATGAGTTCATGCAAAATGAGTTGAAATGTTGTTTTCCATCATTTCAGCCCTCATCTCCCTTTTCAACAAATGTCAAGCTCAAGGGCAGGCCAACTTCCAGACTGTGTCAAATTAAACCAATCTTGTGTTGCTTTACAAATGCTGGTAAACTGCACACAGCTGAGTTCCTAGTTTCTTTGGAACATATCATATTAGGCTATTTTTCTTTCGTCCTCTCTTTCCTTCCTTTTTCTCTGCAAACCCAGTTTATGTTAAAACTAATTCTGGATCGTTATCCATTAAAGATTTTATGTTCCCCCATAAAAAAAAAAAAACCCACAGGATGCCCTCTGGAGCCAGAGGTATCATTTCCTTGTTTTATAATGTCTGTCTGAAAATTGCAGTGTTAATTTCCTGACATATATTGCCACCTATTCAAATCACTTCCACTTACATGGGGATCATCTTTGCGTATGTGTCATCTTTGAGGCTCTAAATGTCCTAGATGAATAAGTCTTTTCAAAATACGTTGATTCCTCTATGCCTTGAGGTTCAGTCTTAACCCAGTCTAGTTTCATCACTGGTGGTTTGACATAATTGAAAGGGTTTCTCTTTAAAGAGACGCGGCACAGACGGTAATAATGTGCTCAGTAAACAAAAACAGAGAAGATAAAGGCGGTAAAGATTTAATTATTCTCATTAGACAGTCCATAAAGTGCATCATCTGTCACATTTCCTATAGGACGTCTGATTCAGTTCATGTCGACACAACGCCAATTAGAGCCCCGGAGAAAAATCATCCAGGAAGCTTACCAGGCTGCACTCTTACAAGTGTCAACAAATCATTTCTATAAGAATAAGACAAACAGGCATTAAAAGACTAGCTGCTGGCCGCCGTCTACAGTTCTGCAACCGATTTACCAATACCTGTCATGCAAATGAGGAGCCTGGAGCTCAGTTTGTCTTGAAACAGAAACTATGAAGAAAGGGGGGTAAAAAAGACATGCCGCTTTTGTTGGCAAATTAAAAATAGCTTGCCTTAGGTGACAGTAGAACTAAAGCACTCTCCCTTTCCCGGTCTTGTAAAATTTGTTTCCAATTCTACTGTCACTTTATTTATTTTCAGGGGGTGGAAAAAAAGAGCATATGCAGCGAGTAATGTAATCACATTTGACATATAGCATTTGAATTGAAATGCTAGACATGCCTTTGATGCAAATTAGGTCAATATAAATAAATCTGTGGAGTGATCTGTTGGATGATAAAGATAATAAGTGGTAAAATAAGAAGCGGCAGGGACCTATTTCTCTCCTCAAATTATGTCACTTGGGGACAATTTATTTTTCCATTTATTTTTTTATAGTTTGACTATCATTCATGACCTAAAGGAAGTTCAAATGGTATGTTTTCTATATAAATAAATCTCCCTGGAGCAGTTATTGCACAGGATGTCAAGGAAAAGCTAATACCCCCCCCAAAAAAATAAATAAATGTGGTCCTTATCAGCCAATGGACACTGCCGACTGCAGTAATTGTTGAATTTAGGACACAGCTCTATAGCCATGTAATCCGAGTAGCTGTTAAACTAAAAATAGCTCTAAATCCTGTCACATTGGTTTGATGTGACGGTCATGCACTGAGCATCTACCAGTGATCTTTGTGGTCTTTAACCACATAGGTAAAAAGTTCAAACCGTGTCCGTTGTTGCTGTTTTAGTAAAAGTAAAGCAAGTTTTCTAATGTCATAGTGAGATTCAGATTTTTTTTTTTGTTAATCATAAGTCACCTAGAGCCTTTTATTTATATTTATATATAAAAAAGTGACTTGTAAAGAGAGAGGAACAAGTTAAGCTTAAACTAATAAACAGTTGAAATAACACTAGTTAGCCAATGCATCCATTGTTGAAATAGGTAGCTTGAATAACATTGGAAATAGTTAGCTAAGGAAATATAGTTAAATTATTAGCCTGATGAATAACAACTGAAATAGAAACAGTTAAAAGCTATAAGTAATGAAAGTAATGGATTTAAACAGTTTTCAATAGCTAATAACTAAAAGAAAATGCATATCGTTGATATGTCCAGATTCTGACATTACAAACGACCAAACCGAGTGAACATTGGCACTTCTTTGGTGTGAAAATAGTAACTATATCCACTTTGATGTGATGAATAGTGTTAATATTGACGAAGGTGTACTTCGAGGTTGTAGATTACGCCCTGAACACAGGTGGATCTAATGAGTGAGGACAATTTTGTTCTGTTTTGGGACATGAGCCTTGTTATGATCATTAGGCCTCATCACTGCCAAATGAGTTTCCGATGGGGTTCATCACTATTATGTTACGCCAGTGATCATTTGTCAAGATTTAGGTTTGCTCCTCACAGACATGTAATGAGTGTAGCGTGGATCTGTTATGAACACTACGCCACATGACAATGAGCCTCTGTTGCTGTTTTAAGGACTGAACAAAGACAAATTCGATGCTGTCGTTTTCATCTCGCTGTGCCAAGGTTTGGCTGACTGATGTTTAGCGTAGTGTATACTGTTCACAGGTGCTGCGAGGGACTATCGAACTGTAGAATAAAGCAGCACAAATTGCTCTCAAGTATAATAAATGCTAAATATATTAAATGTCCTCTGAATTTAAGTTGAAGCGAACATGATAAACGTTTCTATTAGTGCTAAACTTGGCAGGAATGTATAGAACGAGGCCTCCTATTTGCTGGTTTTGCCAAAAACGACTCTGAAAAAGCTTACTCTCTTTTGGCTGCGCGTTTACAGAGGTGGAAAAACTGTCTGACATAAAATGCACAAGAGACCTTTTATTAGCATAAATAAATAAATTATAAAATACACCAGATGGAATTATTTTTCAAGATTTTGACTTTTATGCTGTGTGTGTTAATTTACATGACAGTAGAGAGCGGGGGAGAAAACATAAATCTGGTTTCCAAAATGAGGCCAAAGTGTTTTTATAGTAAAACAATGTTACAGTCTTTTAAACATTTATGATTTGATGCTCAAACCTGCAAGCAAAAACGTGACAGCGACTTGATAATTGACAATTCTTTCAGAGGTCTCATCAAGGTTGTGCAATGGCAGACCGGAGACGTGTAATAAAACAATAAATGAAACAGCAGAGAAGTGCAAATTCTTGTAAGTACCTGCAGGAAGTGTAATGTTCAAACCCACTGACAGGCCACCTTGGCTTCCATAAAACCATGATGGCTTGCTGCTGAGGGAATGGCCTCATATAAGACTGCTCCCTGGCCTGTATTATCTATTTCAACTCATTATTCCTCCCTGTCTCTCTTTTCACATGTAAAAATGTGGCTGAGTTGCAACAGTCCCCTCTGTGTCTGAATAAAGCCGATTTGACCTCGATTCAATATTACTGCAAGCCGTCACCGGTTCTCACCTGTCAGGTTGTTAATGGGTAAGATCTATAATGCTTACTGAGTTGAGCATGTTAGCACACGCACAGCACAGTTGGGTAAATCTCTATAGATAGTGCTAAATCTATAATATTTGATATCCATTTATCAAATCTGTAAAGTATACAGTATAAGATAGATTGCTATGGCGACGCCGGGTGGCAGCCAGTTTGTGTTTTTAGTATTTTTTGTATCCATCTCTGTGCGAACATGGACTTTTTTCTCTTATACGCCCTACTTCATGATACATCGGCTGACTCATTCAAAAAAAAAAAAGAAGAAGCAGCAGCTCTTTTGGTTACACTCAAGAACAGGTGTTAGCGCTAGACATTGATAGTACACTCTCTGTGGAAAGACTAGAGATTCATGCTGAAGTGAGGGGAAGGAGACGGGGACGCAGAGCTGGATCTCAACACCAGGAGTGGAAAGGACGGTACAAACCATGCGTACCATCTGTTATCATGGGGAACGGAAGATCTCTTCCTAATAAGATGGAGGAGCTACTGTAGGGCTTCACAGGGAGTGCGGAGAGTGTAGCATCACAGAGATGTTGTTGAATGAATTCACGTCGGACTCGCTGGTAACTCTAGACGGCATTCAACTTCAGGAAAGCAGGGAGAGAGAGAAAGAACCTCAGGCTGGAGTCAGAACCGGGTCGCTACAGGAAAGACTCAGCCTTTCATACGTGGAGAGGGAACCAAGGCACCACCATTTAGAGTATTTTTCTTATCCACCTTGTATATAGTGAGCCGCTTTAACAAGCGAATTTCCCCGGTGTGAGGATCAATAAAGTCCATCTTATCTTTAAAAATTAATGGAGTGTGTTCCCACACAATGACGCCAACAGAGCTCAATGAACAGCATTGACACAATAACCCTCAAGATAAAAAAAAAAAAGTCCATATTTTATAGGGCGTACGCCATTATTCACTGTATATTTTCCATTACAGGTCATTGTTACACTCTTAATTCGACTGAGAAAATACCTTTCCATGCTGAAATCATAAATTATCATTATAAATCTACTGTAATAAGGCAATTGTCCCTGCCATAGCATTCATCACGCTGCTGGGAGGAAGAGATCTGATCAGATAAATAGAATAATCATGTAAATCAGTGTGACTTTTACAATTAGAGCCTCCAGATCTGCATACAAGTCACTCACTACAGCCGTAATTATTAACCAAAAAAACAAAACAAAAACAAAACCGCAAAGCAGCTGTTGAGCCTGTTGTGTCTGCCTCGTAGGTGAAAGCTGTCAGAGTTCATCAAGGATTCCCGGTGAAGAGCAATACCTTCTCTAACACTCACCACCTGTGCTCGTGTATTACCTCAGGCCTTGTTACACCGCTCGCAGCTCAATGGGCTGCACAAGTCAAGTCACTGCAGACTCCCTTTACTGTTTGCCCTTTTAGTGACACAGTTGATCGAGGTTTATATTTACATTTCAGAAAATAGTGTTAGGGAGCAAATTATATAGTATGAACATTAAATATGTGGAATATACTTTAAGTCCTGTTTTTTTTAATGCTGGGAGCAAATGGGAGAAAAATCACGATTAGAGGGGGAAAAAACAGCATCGTGCAGTTTCCACAACATCATTAAATAAACAGAAGAACAACAACATTATTAGCAGTGGTTTTTAAAGCTAAGGATTTTGCCTTAAGGACCAAAAGTGAGAAAAATAAAGTTACTCTTTACTCAAGACAAGAGAATAAGAATAAAAACCAAAATACAATTAATGTTGCATACTGTAAGTGGCTTCAAAAAGCAGCTCTGGGTTTAAAATTAAACTTTATTACGCACACTGTTTTTATTAATATTGCTGTGTTTTTCTTGGCGCCCGTCTTCTTTATTGCAAAAACTGCATGTTCAATATTTGACTTCACCCATGACATTTAACATAACCGTGTCAGACGCTACAATTCCCTTCCTGCACCATCAGCACAAATAAGATAAAATAAGATAGACTTTATTGATCCCACGCGGGGGGAAACTGACCTCTTACTGCGGCTCACAATATACAAGGCGGATAAGAAAAAATACGTATAAAGTCCTTCCCGCAGCGACCTGCTTCCAACTCCAAGTTAAAAGCCGTCCAGAGTTACCAGAGGATCTAACCTTCCCCATGATAACATGGTGGAAGGTTAGATCCTCTCCTGGCACTTCGATCCAGCTCTGCATCCCCGTCTTCTTCTCCTCACTTCGGCATTGATCTCCAGTCTTCCCACAGAGAGCACGCTAGTGCTGCCTAGCTGCTACAACAGCTGTTCTCGAGTGTAACCAAGAGAGCCGTGGCTTTTTTTGAGTGGGTCACCTGATGTGTGCACAAAGTAGTCTGTATAACAGAAAAAAAGTCCATGTTTGCACACAAACACACAGAAGTCATCAGAGCTACTGTAACTGGCTGCCAACTACGCCACGCCATGGCAACAGAATAGAGTCTAAGCATGAAAATAGACGTCAAACAGACCGTTTGTAAAAGGCTTAACCAGACAAGATTCCTTCAAAGCTGATAGCATTACACGGCCAGCAGAGCAGGGTCCCACGTGGAGGGGAAATTAATATCTCAGTTCAAACTGCGACAAGTTCTGCATCTCCTCAATGGATTATGATTACAGCTGGAACAAAGTATTTGCCCATTAGGAGGAAGGGAAACCAAAACGGGCTTACAATGAGAAACAGTGGGCGCCAGAAGGAAGGGATTGAGAAGTGAGATGTACAATTTATCGCTCCGCCACATATTAATGGTGGATTTCCATTAAGCCGGAGACCACTGTTGTGACAACACACAACCTGCGAGGCTGTATACAGCACAAATATTAAGAGGATGGCACTAATTTAGAGTTATCACAAAAGCAAAATGGGATAGCCGGCAGCTAAAAGGATGACGATGATAACACGGCACGCGTTATCCAAGCAGAAATGGTTACTGTACGACTGGATGTAGAAACTTCTATTTGAAGGTTCTGCTGCAAAAATGCATGGCACTGAAACTTGAGGCAGTTTTGATGAGGATCATATCATGTAATTACCTACCTGAGGTCTTTGTGGGGTGGAGGCAGGGTGGATAGGAGGCTGGAAGAATGGCGGGCAGGGTAGAAGTAGTAGAATATAACACAGTCCAGTTTAACACTACTGCAAACTACAACCTCAGTAGTGACCATAATAGTTACATTAATGCCTCTATGACTGTGTCATCAAAAAGTAAAACATTATAAGTTACATTTATTTCAGAGTTGTTGTACTGGATCACATTGGAGTGCACAAGTGTACCTAATGAAGCGGCCAGTTGGTGCATATGTTATGTGTCTGCAAGTACTGATGGTGTACAAGCTGTGAACAACATTGGAAGTGGACATTGTGTAGTAGGGATGGAGTATCTATGAAGTGTTTGTCACTGACCTTTTTTTGTTTTTTAGGATACAAAACAATAAAAAGATGATCGCAAAAAGAGAGTCTGAGATTTGCTGCACAATTTGTCCACACATCTTGCCCCATTCCCATCAAAATCTACAACAAAAATGTATAAAACAGTTATATTATTATGCATATTATCTATGATTGTTTAACATTTGTGCAGTGTTGAGTTTGCCTTAACAGAAACTCTAAAAAAAAGAAGAGAGATTCCCTATCTTATAGAT
Source organism: Larimichthys crocea (assembly GCF_000972845.2). Taxonomy (NCBI): domain Eukaryota; kingdom Metazoa; phylum Chordata; class Actinopteri; family Sciaenidae; genus Larimichthys; species Larimichthys crocea. The sequence goes on from NC_040032.1 coordinate 15,310,521, forward strand.
GTACATAAGAACATGACTCCCAAATCAGAAACTGCAGCACAAAACTAAGGCTGAACATAGCTTGACTTCTTCTGGTTGCCTGCATGGACATGCATGTTTGGCCAATTAATTCAGTGACGTTGACACAGCTCTGTTGTGCACAGAGAATCATACTGCGGGTCAGAACAGTAGCCTACTGCTGTGAGGATGCTATGGGAATACAAATGAGCGTGGCATTGCAAAGCACGCGACGGATACCGCATGCTATATCTGTGCTCCAGGAAAAAGAACTAGGAATTTGCTTTGGACTATGTGGTGCTCTAGATGTGATGAAAAGGGTTAGACCTGGTATATGAGCTAATATAGTACGGTGAGGAGCTTGAAGCAGCAGATGAAAATGAACAGTGAGGTGCCATGAGGGCTCATGCAGCTATGGCTCACTGGATCCTGTGCAAAACCACATTATCACATCAGGTTTTGTCAAAATCAGGCTGGTGGTGTCTAAGTTATTACCTGACAAATCCCATTTGAAGTGATGATGCACCCCCACTAATTGGCCCTGGGGCTGCCTGCATTATTCATGGATAACAGCATGTTCCACTTGTTTGCATGGCAGTAATTGTTATATGATTAACCTGCTGATTGCTCACTTGATTCATTTTCTAAACCATTTTAAGACATCTCACTGGTGTCAGTTTTTGAAGTGCTTGGTGGGCTTGATTTAAGCCTAGAGGATCATCTCATCCCATAAAGCCTCTTGTTGTTGAGTTGAGGTTTGGTGCTATGAGAGTTCTGACAAAAGTCAAAAACAATTTGCTTTAAATAGGCCGTGACAACTATCATTGACGAAGTTTGATTACAAAAACGTTCGGATCTCACATCTCTCAACGTCTTTTCAAAAAGGAATTTCACTGTGCAATAGATCTTTAGGACCCAAAATAAAAGAGCGATATGCTAACAAATACCCAAAAATATCACAATAAATCATTTAAAACTCACGATGACATTATGTGCTCAAACTAATTAGCTCTAAAGTCATTTATGGAAAGAAAACATATCCATCACTGGACTCTACGAACAAACTGTTGTCCACTAGGCGAGACGCTGAGTCACCGCTCCATCAAATTCGTCTCCCAAAGGAACACTGGCTTGAAGCCAGGAAGCAATAAATTATGAACGAGGAATCGCTTTGTACAGATAGGTTAGAGTCTTCATTTTTAATGTTTAGTATCCCATAAAGTATATTACTAACAGGACTTTTCAAGACAAGCCCAGAAGCAACAACAGTTCTCCTATTTAAACTTTCACACTGTCTAGTTTTTGTTAATGAGATGAACTCTTCGTGTCACATTGGGGTTTTAAGGCACTATGAAAAATACTTTTTTTTTCCAACTGCTCCTCCGAACTACTCTGAAATCTACATCTTGGACTAATGAACTATTCATTCAGTGTACTGTACAGGACCTGTCTCGTGCATCAGAGGTCTCAGATAGCTAATAGGTAGGTTTTGCTAATTGGGGAATGACTGAATGGCACCCACTTAGTCCAAAAAGGTAAAAAGTAGTCCATAACAAAGGAATTCACAAGGTTAATACAACTGGAACCAACCTGAGTTAGATTGTGCCACACAGGAAAGATTAAACACATCACCGGCATCATTTAATTGTTGGTCCATTAACCTAGTTCACCCTGGCTTAAATCACAGCGTTCTAGGTCATAAAGTGAGTCTGAAAAATTCACAAGACTGGCAGATAGTCCCCCAAAGTCGTCAGACAAACGAGGTATGAGACAAGAAAAGGGCGCTTGGCAAATATCTATCTGTCTAGCTTCATCTTGTCCTTTAACTCATGTGGTTTGGCTAAGATTTACAATGATACAATGATTTAAGATTTTGGCAATCCGCATTCTTGAGATTCATCTTGAGGTTGACATTTGTGGTTTTGAGTGAAATATCTTGACATCTATTGGACGGACTGGAATTTGGTACAGAAATTCATATTGACTTTTCTTCTAGCATCATCCTCAGTTCAAAATCTATCAGTATGTGTCTTGTTGATATGCGAGTATTTTAAAAGAGAGTGCATGTATTGCAGAAACATAGTTAAGAATATTATATTTAATTTCTGCCATATTCTGTAAATAGAGCCCCCTAAATCTGACACACTGAACCTTTTAAAGTTGTATCATGAAATTAAAGTAGACACCTCTGGAGCCATGATTGGGGCTAACACCTATATCAAAACCCCAACTGATCAATCTAGAAGTGACAATGACCCTAATGATTCCTTGAAATATCCTTGAATCTGCTGCTTTGATCCTGCTGATGCTTAAACATCAAGTAAAGCTACAAGCTTGCTAACAGTACAGTAAAGCTGACTTTTATTGAATTACTGAAGCTCAGATCACAGGTCAATCACTCATTGACTTATGCCTCAATGTAAATGTTGACTGTTGTGATCAACCTTGCTACGCACATTTTGAAAATCAATTTAAAACATGCATACCACGATTTACTCCCACATCCTGCTTATGTTTTATAAAAGCCAAGTGCTTTTTTTTATACATTTACTGGATAGATTATTCAATTTAAGTGCGCGTCTCTGAAGTGGCTTGATCAGTAGCTATCGATCACACTAACAGGCAAGGTATTCATGGGCAGAGTGGCGATTCAGTGCAAGTAGAAGCTATAGTCATTACTAATGTGAATGACAGCTATATAGCCTAACTGTAATTGGAATGCAAGGTTTCACTCTCAGGTAATAGCCATACAAAGAGCAGTAGAGTTCAGCACAGGCACTAGACTGGCCCACGGAATAATTTAAACCATAAATCAAACATCCATGCTGTGGTTCACCTTGAAGCTCTATAAGCTTGTCTTTGCCACTTAGTAGGAAATTGTGTTGAATGTGTGTTCTTGTTTTCTTACCCTATCCAAACGTAGAAATGCTGTAAAGGTTCAAGGATTGTACGATATATATATATATACATGAGGTGCGAGATGAATGATTTCAAAAGCGACAAGTTTGTTTCATTTCTGGAAATCAATTTAGTTTGATCTGTAGATATACCAAAGGCCAAATTCAGATTTGCATGATGCTGACATCGCTAACATTACAAAGAAAGTATTTTTTCAGCATTTTACTTTATTGCTTTTATGAAAAACCTGCCCTCTCGAATGTGCGGCAGGTGATGGCAGCAGCACAACTTCAATAAAAGTGAAAAACTCCTGACTGAAATGAAATAAATGTGTCAGTATTTGAAAAAAATGATCCACGGAGATGCATTTGCTGAAATATGCAATCTATTTTAAAGTTGTAATAAAATTCAAATATGTGCGCTGAAATGTCCATATATTGAACTCATATACAAATACTGTCTTTTGACTGAACTTTAAATAGCCAATTCATATTTTATCGTCATCCACCCAGATATGTAGGCGGGTACGCCATCGGCAAGAATTGGCCACCCATTTTCCCTGAATGACACAGAGCCATATTACTGATGGTGTTCTTCCCAGAAATACATTGGACTTGCAAGAAATATTTAATCTTATCTGAAGAGCAGATACCGTGCATCAAAAAAAAGACCTTACGCTGCAAATGTGAATTCCACAAATCTAGGCACGCACATCAAGTTTCATTACCTTTTTATTACACCACACAGACGGATAGAAGACATATAGTAACACGTATAAATTTAATCTGGCAACACACGTGGACCTACATAAATAAATTCATTGCTTTTTGTGTACCCTAAACCATGATATGTATTCCCACTCTAGATAATAATCAGCTTTCCCTCCAGTGGAATGGTGTGAATCTGAACGGGGCTCTGATCAGCTTTGGGTCCTACTGTTAGTCTCTGTGGATGAGATGTTTACTGGGCCTTTTTGTGTGGCCAGTAGGATCCCACTTAGTGTGAATGATGGCAGCTGTGAGGGTGCCTCTGGCAAGTGTGACTCCAACTATGGCTGCTTGGTCTCATGTAGCGTATAGTGCCAGCTGCTCAGGCTGTGTAGCACTCCAGTGAGCATGACTGATTGTGGCTGAGGTAAGCACGTCTCTGGCGAGAACGACGCTGAATGCAGCAAGGGTGAGTGCAACTTTGGCTACAACTATGGTGGATCACGGCAAACAGAAGCTCCGTGCAGCTGGCTACTTTGACCATGGGTGCAACAGCCCGACTGTGGCAAGTGTGACTGTGACGAGCATAATTCTGGAAACTCTGTGTGGGCTGCTGCCGCTGTGGCTGCTTCACAGGCTGACAGACTGTGGCGAGAGTGATTTTTGGTGATCAAAGCAGCTTTGACTGCTGGTGCAGCAAGTTATCACTCTGGTGGAGTTTGCTGGTTGGGCACAGGCCGTGATGAACACAACGACAACAAGTCTGACTGACTGCTGGCATAAGCAAGACTCAGTTAAGCATTGTTCGTGCCGCTCTGCTTCTAGCAGAAGTGGAGTGTGGGACTGATAAGCTCTGGTACTCCTGCAATCAGGACACACACTGGTGAGTCTGTTTCAGGTCGGTGACACAGAGTTTTCATGGTGCAAGCAGATGTAAATATGACGATGGAAAACTTGACTTGAATGGCAGATGGTTACATTTGGTTTTGATATAACCATCACAGATAAATGTACATACAACATACTGTGCAAGTGGTACAGTGGTGTCATGTCACCCATCTTCAACCTCAACCTCAACTTCAATCGTACCAATAGATTTGTAGGACAAGTGACTGATTAGTTTGGAAAGACTTATTGAACTCTGCATGGATTTCTGTTAGCGACAAATTCGAGACAACCTGCTTATTGACTGAATTAGTTAATGAATTAACAGCTGATGCCTCACAGTGGTGGCTTGAAAAAGTTCAAAAGGCCAGAACATGCTCCAAATTTAAGGATAGTATTTTGGATTTTTACCTTTTTGGTTTTACGATTGATTCTCAAACATCACATGGGAGTTAATCTATAGAAAAGTCAACTATACTCATTGAGGGTTAACAGACAATCAATAGCAATCATTTGTACAGAATGTGTCAATACTGGTGAGAGAATGTGAAATTAAGGTTTGCCAAGATAAGTAGTCTCTTTACTTTTTCTACCTACCCAAAGTCACCGTCTAAAATGAGTAGGGCTGCAGCTATCGAATATTTCAGTAATCGAGTAATCTGTCGAATATTTTATCGATTAATCAAGTAATCGTATAAAATTATTATTCTTATTACTTTCGCTTTGCTGCGTTTGCTCATTTTCACTATTTTCAGTCCCGGCGTCTGCCATTCTGTTACCAAAAGCCCGCTTCCATCTTCTTCCGCTTTGCCTGTAATGTAAGCACGTTGTGTCACACTAAAAACAATCTGTGCGAATTGTGAGCTTTAAATTTAATTAAACAAGTCTTCGAGGCAGAGGAAATTATTTGATAGTTTTTTATAATCGAGGTGCTCGCGGAATCGTTGCAGCCCTAAAAATGAGTGTCAACTAATGCAACGAATCGTTGCAGCCCTAAAAATGAGTGTCAACTAATGCAACAGTTTGTAAGAGTTGATATGTTTCACAGTTTGGCACCCTCATTTTCAGAGTGCAGTACCACTGTGGTACATATGGACAGCTGGACAGCCGAATATCAAACAAGTGCACCAACACAAAGCATAGCAGCCAGCTAATATTACTTACTAGTCCAACAGCAAGAAGCCCAGCTCGGCGTCTGTCTTTCAGCCTGTTATTTCACCAACCTCTCGCCAATGACAGTCTCAGATTTACCCATGTCCAACTGCATCTCACTCGCTTTTTCCCCTCTCAGCTTCCTCTGTCATCTTCTTCAGTCTCTTTGCCATTGCCATACTCTGCCTCTGTCTGTATGTTGCTCATTTGCCCAGCTCTGTTCCTGGTGTCCATTCTGGCATTGCATCCTTTCTGCATGCCCAGCCCGAGCCTGAAAACCTCCTCTTCATTCTGATAAACGCTGGTGCGAGTCCCCCCACTGAGCTCACAGTCCGGGCAGCACAGCTAACAAAGTAAACTAATATTAGCTGACAGCAGTTACAGTTGGCAGCAGTTTGCTTTACTGCCCATTGAGAAATCAGTGAAATAGTTGGTGGTGTGTGACCTAGTGGCATTGAGTGTTATGTTCTTCTCATGGGAGTTGGTACTCAGAACATAGTGCAAGAACAAGTGAACAGGGCTTAGAGTGAGAATGGCAGAGCCACCATTCACCTGATCACACATCAGTAGCATCAAAATGATTTTATATCTGTTGTGTCTCACAGTGGAGTCCAAACTGGCACAGAAATCATCAAAGCGCATAGTGTCTTTTTTTCCATCTACCTCTGAAAGGCAGGATGGCTTTCATTTATTTTGGTACCACTCATATACAGTAAACTGGTAAGATCACAGTCTGGTCTCAAAATAAAACGACAGCCGTTGCTCCCAACAAAGTGACGAGTACTTTCAATCCTAGAGGCACAGCATGCAGTGAATATAATGTTCCTATTTTCCCCCCGGAGTTCAAAGACGTGAATGTTTCAAAGTTCTGCGTTTCACAAGAAGCAAACAACATGGAGTGCTGCTGGGATCTACACAGTAAAAGCAGCAATATTTTAAATAGTATATATTATAATAACAATACAAAACACAAGGTAACACTTACTAAATCATGTAGACAATATGCACTGGGGTATTGATTTCTTAGTAATACTGAGTGTCTTCTCAAGAAGGTTAAGTCTTTTTTGGCCGACCAGCCTATATCCTGTTGCAGCCGAGACTTACTGCAGAGTCTCTTGGTACTGGTGCTTTCATCTTCATAAAAGCAACTCCAAATAGCGAGAATCTTGAGTTTAGCGCACTCGCTCACACACAAAACAGTCACCGATCAATAGAAACTCTGACACTGCAGTAGAAATAATGGATTAATCAATAAGTCAGTTTGTATAAAACGAGAAATGATTCATCTTTCATCAGTTTTGTTAATTACTGGCCATTAACAGCATAGATCCTGGATTTGAAGTGTTGTTTGGCATCATGCATTTTCTATGATGAGCCTTCAAGGCCACTTAAACTCCAACAATAACTTCTGTGGAGTCTGCTGTGCTTTTTCCTGTTTTCTTCCTCATTCATAATTGAAAACTGGCAAACTTACTTCTTGAAACCCCTGACCGTTACTCGACACACAGCACCAAACACAGAGCACTGGGTCATTCCAGTTTATGTGTGCACCTCGTTGGTAGTATTCAAGTCTTGTACAATAAAAATAGAAATAATCACATATAGGCCGTCAAGACGAACAGACTTTGTAAACTTTGTATTGTAATTAAACTTAATGAATCATGAATACTTATAAGGCCATTACATGGTTACTGAAAGTGTGAAAAAAACAACTTGATATCTGAGTAATCAAACCACCCATTGAAAACCTTTGGCACCTTGAAATAGAAGAATCTGAGCAACACAACTATGATTTGTCTGAAAATGCAAACTGAACAATCTGAGTTTAAGAATTTAAAATATATGAACATATACTATCTGCATCAAAAGCTATATATGTACAGCTAGCAACCAACTAACCAAAAGAAACCAGGCATTGATTAAAAGTCATTAATGATGGCAGTAAAGATGTGGCTACCAACTGGAAAGTGACCAGCAATGGGTAGAAATGGGAAACCAGTTGGACAATCAGAAACAACCAAAGAAGATGCTCTTCACAAACAGATGTTAATTTGAATGAAGGGTTGAACCAGACTGATAACTGAAAGGGCCTAAATGAGTCAAAGATGTCTCTGAGCAACTGTTAAATAGAAATAATAGGATAATATGGAATGACCAGTCATTAACACTGGAAGCTCATTCTTGGTTTATTGATCTGCCTGGTTAAATTTCAACCACGACAGACAGATGGTTCATCCAATCCTTTTCCAAAAACGACCCCTTAGATGATTCTATGTAAGAAACCATCTGGTCCAGTCAGGTTTATTGCAAGCACCAATGTGGTTCAGTAATGATGGGTCATTAACTTGTTTTTCTACACTGGAAAACAAACTTAAAACCATTGGGCACTTGGGTGAAGAACAGTATTATCCCACTGTGGGGACACATCGTTTAATTATTCTTTTTTTTCAGGCCAGAGCTAGTTCAAGTGTAAATAATACATTTGGTGTCTTAATTATAATGTTTTAATTATAATGAAAAATATGCCAAACTCGTCTTGATATACAGCACTGTGTATCACGATGTATTCGCTTAGAATTAAATCCAATCCAATGAACTTTATGGTGATGCTTCAAGTAATCAAAACAAGACTATAGCTGCAACAATTAGTTCATTAATTGATCCGTCAATCAAAAGTAAATGACTCTGCAGCTGTTTTGATAAAAAGGCCATGTTGTCCAAGGTAACCTCTGACGGGATTTACAGGAGGATCACTGCTGCAAGTCATCCTGTCCTCACAGAGAACTGTGTTCACCTTCTTGGCATGCAGTCAAACTCTTTCAAGGTGGGTGTCAGAGTACGACAGAGTTGTCCACTCGCCTGTTCGTGATGTTCATAGATATGCATCAAGGCTAAAGCCTAAGTCTGACTGTCCAGCTCAGCGTCATTACGGTAGGATGGCGTTCCTGCTGATTGCTGCCCTTTTTTCCTGATGTATTCTGTCTAACGTCTGGTATTTGTAGCTGTGGCGTGCTTTTTTGCATTTGTGCGCATCAATTTTGTAAACACTGTTGACTATAAGATAAGCTTCCGTGCTTCCTCTTTAACATGCACACTTGAGCAGAAAGAAGAATATACTGACACTGCACTGACGACAGTGACATTTGTCTGCAGAATACATTTATTTTCATGTGAGGAGATGAGTTGTTTTTAGCGTCTGAGAAACTGCAGTTCCTGTCTGTAGTGTAGATATACGGGCAGAATTCACTATAAAGGTAATAAAAGCTCCTCTGGCAGCCTGATACCAAGCAGGTAGAAACCACAGATATATGAATGATATTTTGTTGAGGTATATTGCATCTATAATGCACTATCGAATGTAATAAAGTTGCACTGTCTCTTGATAAAAGTGCTTCTGGGGTCAGAAAATGCAGTGTTTTATTATTACCTCTCCTTTAGTTGTGAATATTTCATGGTTTGAGATTAAAAAAAGCAGAGTAAATGACCTTTAAATGATATTCTAATAGCATTCTACACTCTCAAAATAACTACTCCAATACATTGCCTGCCTTATCTGTCTTAAACATGAAACAGCTACAGCATGTTCAGAAATGCTGCAGCAAGGCTTTTAACTAAAGCACAGAGACAGCACCACATCTCCCCTCTTCTAGCATCCTGTCACTGCATGCCTGTTTCTCATTGATTTTTAGAATTTCTAATTTGTTTTCAGTCTTTGAATGACCTGACCCCAACTTGTCTCTGAACTTAAGATTCCTCATGACCCTGAGCCTGATATCCTCGGACGGGAGCCTCCTGACAGTTTCTGTGTCATGGTTTAAGACTAAAGGTGACCATGCTTTCGCTGTCGGGGCTCAGTGTTTATGAACAAGCTTCCAGCATTGTGACATCGCAATTAAGGCCCTTTTTTTTTATCATCTCTGATGTTTATTCTCCTTGCATCCCCGCTGCCTTGTCTGATCTGGATATTTTGCGTTTGTTATCCCCATGACTCCCTCTGTTTATCGAGGCATTTAGGTTAGTCAGTCATTCTAACCTTGACTAACAGATTTCCTGTGGCAAATGCATAAAATCTGATAGTCATTGTTCTTGACAGGAACAATATGTGCTATAATTTACACTGTAAAATCCCCCTGTGCATTTAAAAGATATATATTTCAGTAGCTATCATCACACCTACACCATGTTTGAGCATGGCAACGCAATATTGATGTAAAATAATCTGTGAAAGAAATGTCTCTATGCTATACCTGCTGCAATAAAGAGTAGGCTGAGACAGCATGATGATGGCTAAATATACACATTAAAATGCCCACAATCATCTGGCAGCAGATGATTAAAAAGAAAGAGAAAAGAATATGGAACAGTAAACATCTTGTCACAAAGCAATGTACATTCAGTTAAACATGACTCAAACTACAAACCTCCCACTGCACAGACTGGATCTCACTTTAATGTTCACTAAAAATGCAACTAACAAATATTTTTTTATTAAATTATAAATCTGTTGATGTTTTTCCTCAATCTCCAAGATACTAAGGAATGCCTGAAGCTCAAAGTGACATCTTTAAAATAGTTTGTTTTGTCCGACCAGCAGTCCCAAATCCAAAAACATTCGATAAGCTTTACTGTCCACCACTTATGCCATTTGACTTTACAAGGTTTTAACATATGGAATTATGTGATAAACCAAAAAAAAAGGGTACATGAAGCATGTTGTATATGTATTGCTTTGATAACAGCCTTTCACACACTCCTTGGTTAAATAGCCCAATATAGGTGTATCTTTTGGTTCAACAACAAATCCCCCAAACACCATCACACCTGCTTCATGCTTTACAGTGGGAACCACACATGCAGATACCACGATATAGATATCCATTCACCTTCTTTATGTCTCACAAATACACAACACTTGGAACCAAAAATCACCAATTTGGCATCATCAGACAAAAGTATAGATTTCCTTTGGTCCTTGTGTTTCTCAGCCCAAACAATTCTGTTGTTTTCTTACAGTTGTGGTTCCTTTGCAGCAAATTCGATCATGAAGTCCTAATTTTGGTAGTTGATGTTAAGATGAACTCTGCGAAGCATTTATTCTAATGGATTCTAATCGGAGGTGTCATTAATTGTAGATTTCTGGGGTTGGTAACTCTAATGAATGTATCCTAACTCTTGGTCTTCCTTTCCTGGTGAAGATGTGTCCAAACTTTTGAGTGGTACTGTATATCAAGATTCATTGCAAAGTTTTTCCAGCGAGCACCAGGCTGTCACAGAATAATAGCTCCAAAAACTTAGAGGGAGCTCTTTCCCTCCTTGTCCTGTTTGATTTACATATATTGACAACCCACACAGCCCCTCAGTTGTTGCAGTAAAAATAATCAGTGATGAAGAAGGTGACACTGGGGACGCTTGCGACAGATGCAATTTACTCAGGTCCATTAACAAAATCGGAAGACAATTAAAGCTTCTGTCTCCTGCTGACATCACACAAAGCCCCCAGGAACATCACTTCCCAATAATCCTCTCTGCCTATCTTCAGCCATAAACACTGGATTACCGTGGCAATGGCTGTGTGCATCATCTTGTATGATAAAAGTAGTTCCTCACTGCAATACCTGTGACTCAAATGGTCAATAAAGGCTGTTTATTGAATTGTGTTGGTTAAATTTCATTGAGAGGAAGGGAGACATTTATCTTTTTGAATCGTGTACTGGAGGTTATGCAAACATGTGAGGGTTTAATTGTTTATTGCAGCTGCAGCCTCGAAAACACAAGAAGTGCACTACCTCTCCCTCTGCACACATTGCACTTGACTGCAAATTGTGCCATGCACCCTGATTCACAAAATATGCACCTGCTGGTCTATAACCTTCAAGCACTGTTTCATTTTCCGCTTACCTGGATCAGGAACAAAATCTAACACTCATTGTCTTTGACTTGAAAGGCCTAAAATACCTCTTAATCCTCTGCCAGCTTCAATCTAAAGTCCAATATTTATTGATTTGCTTCCTTTTTTCTGGGCCAGCTAATCAAATTAATGTGTGACTAGGGCAATTCTTCACTGGACAAACTATTTTTCAAATGGCTTTACAGTTTTAAATACAGCATTTGTCTTTCTCAGCACCATTTCAGGTCTGTGTATAATACAATGTGAATAGTTTCTCAGGGTAGACATTGCGCCTCAGTATAGGTATGAAGCTTTAGGCTCCTGGAAGATTCTGACATTTGAGAGATTCTGACTGTCAACCTTAAAGGTCACAGCAAACCCTGAAAGACGTGTGATTAAGGAGAGTAGTTGAAAATAAGCAAGAGCATGGTGGCGTTATATTTTCTACAACCTCCAGTTACATATGTACGCAGCATCTTGAGGGGGGAAAAAACTCTATGAAATCAAAATAGAGACGATTTTATTCCAAAAAAACCTTCAGGACAAAACATGCTGATTTCATAGTGGCTTCAATTTGAAAAGCTCAATTTAAACGCCTGTTGGATCTGTGATTTCTTGAACATGACTCTGTGAAAGCGATTTCCTCCCTCCTTTTCGATGTACTACAAACAGAGTGTGTGAAACAAAAGGTGAACATCTGTGGTGACAATAATGGATCCTGAGCGAAGGTGTTGTTAGGGGATGAATGAATTCGTTTAGAGGAAAGGGTGCTAAAACACACAAATTCATTTTTGCGGCTATTCTACACCCCCTCCAAAAATGCTTTAGACACGAGTCGACAGCCAAATAGAAAAAATATACCTTTCTTTTAAATGTCAAATCTAATGTTAATGATTATCTAACAAGATCATTTGGCTTAACTGTGAAACTGTGGTACATGCTCCAACAGTCTTTCATCAAACAATAGGCGATGATTTGCTCTGCACATAATGTACTTGTTGGAAAATATTTGATGCAGTTCTGGCAAGCACTTTCAGTCCCTGAATTACTGGGATGTGCATTCACATGAGATCGTCCTTGTCAGGACTCCTCTGTCTCTGCCAAAAATAAAATATCGTAATACAAGTAATCTGTTTGTGCGGTTTTTATGTAACAAATTACAGATGTGGCAGGAATTTTCTGCAGGATCAAGATCAGCAACAATCACAGAAATGATTATGAATCAGTGGGCGTCTGGAAGGTAACATCATTGGTGATTAATCTTACTCCTCTCCTGAGCATAAATGAGGAAATGATGGGGAGCTCACCAAAACAGAGAATGAGTGAGGTAAGTAAAATCACTGCAGGCAGTGAATATGAAATTCTCAGTGATGCAAAAGCACTCCACGACTTTAAAATATTCCATTTCTTCCCTCCATCCTATGAATTATGTTTGGTTGAGCCGGATAAGTAAAGTGTGTCTCCATTTCTCCCCCGTCTGTATTCTCCTGCTTTGTTCCACTTCTCATCATCTTTGCCCCTGTGGAGCCAAGCTGTAAATTTCCCCACAAAGCCTCTTGGTCATGACTGACATGATCTTGGTCGGGGCCTCAATATACTTAGAGGGCTCTCGTGATTACCTCCTGTCAGCTGTTATCATTATCATCATCAGGCTACTAGCTTTATGCCTCTCATCTCCATTTGAGCTGTGTGGTGGATCTTGGTACATATTGACATCTCCAAAACAAGCTTCTCTGTAGGGCGATGTGTGCAAACGTGAACACCAGTGGAGGGGTAACTCTGTCATTTAGCACACTGAAGCTGTTTCCAAAGCATGATGTAAACATTAACATTCATTTATGAGCAGCAGAAAAGAAAAGAACACAAAGACAGTGTTTTCCTCTAACACTCTGGGAGACATTATCTCCATTTATTTTGTAATCACTCGAGAAACTTTGCATTTGGCTGCATCGTGCCTTACTGCGCCTTGAGGAACAATATAGAAATGCTAATCCCTGCAACAATCTGCCTTTGTCTTTGCTACACGTTTTATTTGGCTGCATCTGCATGCACAATCCAATGAATTGCAATTACAAACGGATCCTCTAATCACTCCACTTCAGATGTAGCAGGGTTCACTAAGTCGCAGGAGCACAACATATCCATCTGTAACTCTCTGAAAAGATAACACCTTCTCCCAAAACAAAATCTGCTCTCTCTGACACATTCCCTGCTGGACAATAAATCTGAGTTTGCTTGCCATCCACCGCACAGCCGTTTACTGTGAGAAGGGGGCTCTGTGTGTCTCAACAGATGAAGAAACTGGCTGAGAAAAGTCATTTACTTGTGGTCACACTCATGAGTCTGGGGAGTCATCGCATTATGAGCCGTGTAGCGTGCAGGCTGAGAGATGGCAGCAGGAGGGGGGGGCAGAGAGAAAAGGCTGCAAGGTGCTACAGATGACTGTGCATTACATCAAGTGAGAGGTGTGGTAAAAACATGAATATGTGATGTGCAGAGGAGGAACTTCTTAAAAATATGGCAGGCAAAAGGACAGAGCGGAGAGTGTAAAGTGATCCTCAGGATGAAATATGTCTCATAACCTTGATTTGGATGATGTCCAGTAATTAAGACCAGAGCATGGCCTCTGACATCGGCCTGTTGAGAAGCAGGAAAAGATGAAGCAAAGACTAATGAACCGTTATACCTCATTGAAGTGTCTGAATGTGCTCTTTCACCTGTGCACACAGCCTTTTATAAATATGCAGAACCAACAGGTTTGTTTGTCATATACTCAATTGTGCTCACGGGTGCGTCAAAAATCATTTTTAATAGCGTGGGTGCTGGGTGGTTTCCAGCGTGGAAACCATTTGTTGCCTATTCATGCGGCCGTGTTTCTTCTTGGACAGCGAACAGACGACAAAACGACAATGCAACAGTCATTCTGAGAGTGTGTCTGGCTTGTGGAGTCTGTGTTGACCCACTTTAATGTGTGTTTTTTTTTTTTTTTTTGGGATTGGTCTGGCAGGTTTTTTTTTTTTTTTTTTTTGGACTTGGACTGCAAGATGTTTTTTTTTTTTTTTTAGGAAGATTTGAATTATTTAAGCTGTTGGGTCTGATGTTATTGAAACATCATTCCGGTTGTTGCTCAGCATATGTGTGCCATTAACACACTATCTTGGATACATGGTCACCCCAGAGAGGAGGGGGTGAGGGAGAAGAGGGGAGGGAGAGAGAGAGAGAGAGAGAGAGAGAGAGAGAGAGAGAGAGAGATTTTATATTTTTTAATGAGGCTGGCTTATGTCTCCTCATTGCTCCAGCAAAACACACAACTATATTGAGTTTAAATAATTCAGAAGGTGCAAATCTGAAGTGGGGGGAAAAACGCTTGGCAGCATGGGAATGTTAGTTTTTTCTTCTTTGTTAGTCTTTTCTTTTTTCTTTTTTTTTTTTGCATCTGTTAGGAAAGATGCAACACAGAACCACTGTTGTTGTTGTTGTTGTTGTTGTGTCCGTGCATGCCTGTGTGTGTTTATTAGAGAGAGGGGTGGGCTTCGGTTGTTATTCAAGGTTAAGTTACCCCCCTGCTCAACAGTGTTGTCACTGGTTGCGGTAACGGGATTTCCAGCGTGGATCAACACACGAGGCTGGAGTTTAACGTGCAGGTGCAGGTTTTATTATTATTATCATTATTATTATCAGAAACGTCACGCGCGCCGTCGTTTAATTGCCCATTAACGAGGAAAAAGTAGCAATTACCGCTCGAGCCCGTGCAGTGTCGCATTGTGTTGCACATCTGACTGTCCTGAGAAGTCAAAGCTTCCAGAAAAAAAAAAAAAAAAGCATCTAAACCACCACGCCATCGTCTCAACTGCAGTTCCCCCTCAAACACATTTGTTGCTCACAAACCACACTTCCCAATAAGCATTTAAAATCATAGCAGGCATAGAAGAGAGGGGGGAAAAACACATAGCTGTAACATGCACATGCAGCGCCGCATCCTCTCATCAGCATCACTCCCCACCTCAGCATGCGAGACAGAGAGAGAGAGGGAGAGAGAGAGAGAGAGAGAGACCTGTTAAACCATCAATTATGCTGCGGTAGCCACACAAACAGCAGTTGTTGCATGTGAATGAAACATTACCATTGAGCGCATTTGCAACCATCTCCGGCTATTATCCAAACAAACGGTCATGTGCGTAACCCTAACAGATCACGTTACATTCAAAAGGAAAACAGAGAGAATAATCTCACCAGCAGCTGTAAAGGTTTGTCCTCTCTTCTTGCTGTTTCTTCTCTCTCCCGACTGGCTTTCCTTTGGAGTTAATGAGGTTCTGACGTTTGGTCCGACTGATTTCTCCCCTCAGCTGTTACTGTCCACTGGGTTTGGATCTTTTTTTTTTCTTCTTCTTCTTCTTCTTTCTCTTCTTCTTCTTCCAGCGGTGAAATAATAGGGGAAATCGGCGTCCTCTCTCGCAAAGCTCTGCCCTCTTCAAACTAACCTTCCCGCCCCCTCCTTCTAACCATCTCAGATTGGTGCTGGCCAGGAGGGGCAAACCCTGAACCCGAGGGCTGCTTTAGAGGCTGTGCTCTGTCAGGCGCGTCAATGTGCCCACATGGACATGCGGTGGACGCTTGCGAGAGGGGGGCTCACTGTTAACCGACCAGTTTGTCAGTGATGCTCTCGACAGCTGGAAGGGACTCTTTCACCCCCCCACCACCACCACCACCCTCACCAACACCACCTCCTCCTCCTTTTTTTTTTTTTTTTTTTTTTGCGCTTATTGCACAACAGCCTCCCAGGCGATAGAAAGCAGTGAGTGGGCCCACTTTATTCAGCGGAGTCCGCGAGGTTTGATCACTGACGCAGGTGCCCAAGGTCCATCCACAACTAAACAGAGATGCCAAGCCTGTGAGCGGCTGCTGTTACTGCTGCTGCTGCTGCTGCTGCTGCTGCTGCTGCTGACAGTGATATAGCAATCTCATCTGAGTCATTGCAGTAGTAAGAAATGGGAGCAGATCAGATCCACTCTGTGACCTTGAGGGTGGTGTGTGGTCTAATCAATGAGATGAGCTAAGGTTAAATCTGGATACTGGGTGGAGACAAATGAGACCTTTCACCTTCAAATGTCCAAGGTGCCCTTGTGCAAGACATGTAATTTCACCCCTAACCTCTGCTCACGCGGCAGCAAATAGTACAAGAGTGCGCTCGCACCGCACCGACTCCCAGGTGTGTTTGTGCGAATGTTTGTTTCCAGCAGCGAGCAGTCTCTGACCTGATTGTTGTTCTCTGCCGCTTAATGTACAAAATCAAATGCATCACACCTGGCAAAAACAGACAAAAAACTGATATGATCAACCCTTCAGTCAGGTTTCAACTCATATTTAAATAAAATATTACAGCTGCAGTCGATTAGGATTTGTTGGATAACGCACATGTTGCTCTCGTGTTTTTTTTTTGGTCAAATAGTTCTAAATCTCTGAGTCTTAGCTGCCACGGTTTGGGTTCAATTCAAACTCACGACCTTTGGCTGCATGTCGTCCCCTCTCTCTGACACCTTTCATGTCTCTCTCCGGCTGACACTGTCGGTTAAAAGCATTAAAGCTCTTCCAAATATCCCAATATCCCTGCTGACCGTTTCATGTACAGTATTTGTGCTGTAGAAACAGCAGTAGTCCTTGATAATATCGGTGCTCTGGATGCTCGTGCAGTCAGACTAATGTAGTAAGTGGTAAACCAAATAAACAGTTCGCATTCATGAGTAATAAATGAGCGGTTTTCGCAGACAGAGCACGCTGAGACTTCACTCACATGATACCTGAACCTTCAGGTAAAAGAAAACTGCAGCCATTAGTGAATTAAAATGAAAGAATCGGTTCACTGTTTTTAAAAGACAGAGCTTATTTTCATTTTGCTTCCTGTGGTTTGACAACAGCTTGATTCTGACAAACTTGCATAGCTGTAAAAAAAAAAAAAAAAGAAAGTCAGGCAGACTTTTAAACAAATGCGGTTGAGCCGGTACAAATCCATATTTCTACCGATAAAAAGAGGCTCACAAATTGTTCTGTCTGCCACGTCTGTGCCAAAAACAGGAAGCATTGTGCATCTTAAAGAGAGCAAACCTGTTGACAGCATGCTGTGCCACGCTTCTGGAAGGGAAAGGGAACCGTGGGATTCCTCGCTGTGAGGTCCACCCCAAGGTCCCCCCTCGATCTTATCCCTAATTAAGTTGCCGTGGAAAGGTTCCCCCCGTCGTTGTTGCTAAGGGTCTGAGGTTGGGTTGCCATTTTCATTTATCATTTTCATTTAATGTTTCATTGTGAAACCCTTCGAGACTGTAATTGTAATTAGAGGCTATAACAAACTTGATTTGGAGTGAGCTCCTGTAGGCGAGGAGAGGGAGAGGTGCCGGCCATTTCTGCCAAGGAGCCACGAACAGAGCCAGACTTTAGGTGTTAATTTTAGGGTGAAAATCACCCATACATCCTAAAGCTAAATGGTTCCCTGCCTCTATCATCCAAACCACCTGCTGTGAAAGCTGCCCTCTAGTCTTTTTCTTTAATCTCTAGTCCTTTATTTGTTTTTATGTATAACCAACATACTTAGTATTTGCAAATATGACCGGCTGGAAACGTGACATTTCACATTTTATACAGTTGTCTTTACCTTCTTTAATATTCAGTACGTATCTGACCATGAATCAAGCCCCAATGTGTCAGTTCCACAGTTTCTACAGTTACCAAGTGCCTTACAGTTAGCTTCCTTTCAAAAATTCCCGGAGCCGGCAAAATTATCATGTCCTCCGGCTAATAATTATAAACTCTGGAAAAACTGACACTGAGATATTGTATGTCTCGACTACTTTAGTTAATTAGTCCTAACTTTTTGGACGAAAGTGTGTTGGCTTTTGGAAAAAAAAAAAAAAAAAAAAAAAAAAAAAAAAGCAGAACTACAGTTCACGAAATACCGTGAAAAACTGTACCACAGACTTTTTGGGAAATATATTTATCTGAAAAACTGTACCACAGACTTTTTGGGAAATATATTTATCATTCCAGATTTGTAATCATTTGAGATCATTTTATCATCTAATAGCTTTTGGAATTATTTAGCAGTTGAGGTATTCTCAACCCTATCCGCTCATAAATCTGACCATTTATGCATCTCTGAACCTGCCATTTTTAGCACATTCCAGGTCCAAACGCTGTAAATCCCTGCAGCCTAGACTGCTCCAGAAGTAGACTTGAGACTTAACAGTGGTCAGGGTCCAATTCAGTTTGGACGTGAATGAGGAATTTTTATCACTCGATAACATCTACTTCTGGGCTCGCCTCTAGAGGTGGTCAAAATGTTGACCACTACATCTTTTCTCGCTTGGACTCGGCAGCTCCGAGGTGTGAACACCTGAAATTCATGTTAGGAAGCAATCTCATTGTTGGATACCAACCTTTTTTTGTTTCCTCCCGCGTTCTTCTCCACGTCTAATGAGTGTGACCTTTTCAGCATTTTGTATTCCTGGAAATGAGGTTGCTGTTTTTTCCGACATTCATAATTATTATTGATATGTGTGTGTGTGTGTGTGCCCAGGTCTGAGCCACAGGTGCGAGGGTTGTCAGGGCCGACAAGTAAAATGCCAGATGATTTGAAGACGTGACGCTTTTTCCCTCATGAAGACAAAGCAGCGTGTTCGTCTTGCAGATGAGGCGCGCTGTGTCGTCACATGAGACCACTCAGCGGTTAACTACCCACTATGGAGCTGCCTTGTGGCAACTCTAAGTAGCTGTTTAAATGAATGAACAATCAATTCCATCACTATGCATAAAACAACGTCATGTATGCGATGTGTTAAAATGCAAGGAAGTGTGTATATCTACAGACAAGTTGAGGCTGGAAACACAATGCCACATCAGCCAGCCATCAGCTGATCCTAATTAGCGCTAACTACTTGGAGCATTTAATGCCAGGGAGTTCATAGAAGCTGGCAGCTCTTCATTTAAGCCATCAGCTCCTGTGTCATTCAGTGGTTCTGTCACACTGCTCATTGTGTGGATCCACCGCCCCGACCTCTTCCTGTTCTGGTTACCCAAGTAATCAGATACACATGCAGTGGTATGTTTCTGTAGGCTTGTGCGCTCATAATGACGTGCAATCCGCATGTCAGCGATATGTGTTTGCAGAGCTCTGGTACACCGCCGAGCGATTTCATCTTGAGCCGCGTGGATTCTGACAGAAGGAACTGCAGAGAGTCGCCAAATACAACTTGCGTAAACATTTTTTTTTCTTAACAATTATAGTTGAGAATATTTCTGATTGAAATGTGCACATTTTTTTTCCCACAGAAGCCAAGCTTTTAAAATGTTTTGTATTGCTTTAGGAAGGGAAGTGCTGTGATCATCACATAAAAAGTCAAGCAACACAAATCATTGTCAACCGTATAATTAATCACCAAATGCTTTTGGGATTCAGCTCATAAACACTGTCATGGTCCAAAACAGAAGCTTGATGCTAATTGCTTTTGAAAAAATATTGTTCCTTGTTAACAAGTCCCTCTCTCTATCCATCAGTCTGTCTGCTTTACATGTTTCCTGGCACCCTGGAGTCTTCACTCCTGCAAATACAGTGACGAAAATGGCCCAAGGCTTTTTGAGGTCATGTATAGATCGTCCACACATAGTCTAAGACTGCACAGATACCTCCACTTTGTCGCTGATACAGTAAATCAAAATCTATTAAATCCATTTTTCTCGGTTTCGTTTTCATTTAGCCAGTACTTAAACGTATAACGACATCACGACTGTCATCTGTCCCCTCAAACACTCGAGCAGCGATCTCAATTCAGACCATTTAGCTCAAAATAATCCCAGATGGGACTTTGGCATTTTCCACACAAGATGTGTGTAGCTACGAAGACGAGAGGTGCTCATGGCCAAACATTTCGCTCTACAGCAACGCTTCTCAAATCCTTGTTCTTGGCACTTGGGGGTACTGCCGCTTTTCTATCCCATCACCTTGTTAAATGAAGCTCATTGCATTCGCTCAGCATTCTGGTGCTTAATCAGCCCCTTGATTAGATGACAGAAATGAAGGCCAAGAACATATTGAAACCCCCACTCCTCCCTCCCTTCTCTCTCCACAGTCGTCCCCAGATGTATATATGTACAGCGGGCCTCATGAGACTAGGTGAGCACCGCTTGTTCCAGAAGTGTGTTGTAGCCTATTTGGCTGTCGAGCACAGAACAGAAGTTTACATTTGTTCTCAAAAATAGTTCTCGAGGGATTGTACAGGGTTTGTGCTCCTGGATCAGTCTGACTTAAGCTCCCAGTTGTGATGTTGTTTCATTCAGGACTACTTTTCTAGCTTGGCAATATACTGTATGGGTAATTTAATATGTTTTATTAAACTAGGTAGTTATGCAATAATATGAGCAGCCTAAAAGACCCACACAGATACACTTCATTATGTTTATGCAGAAGCAGTCCATTATAACTGGAGTATACTTGGTGAAACTGGACTTCTGAATAATTCATGTGCAAAGAGACGAGTACTATGCTGCTATTAAAACTAGTAAGGTCATACAAGCATACTTTAAGCTGGATTACCAACCATTCATTCAGAAGCTGTGGTATATTTGTAAGTAGATATCAAAGATATCAGGAACAATGTTTTGTTATTCTAACAGACACATTTTAATAACATACAGAAGCTGATTTACAGCTGAACAGTGTCATTATCAGGAGATAACCATGTGCCTTCAGATAAAATATCCATCCACCTTCAATAATCGTTTATCCTAGTTGTGGGGGTCGATTCCAGCGAGAGGTAAAGGTAATCATTCACGCCCACATTCACACCTCAATCAATTAGAGTCACTAATTAACCTGCATGTCTTTGGACTGTGGGTGGAAGTCGAAGTACCTGGAGAGAACCCACGCAGGCATGGGGAGAACATGCAAACTCCAGAGTCCACCAGGGGATTTAAACCCTCTTGCTCTGTGGCGACATCAGCGTACGGCACCAATATAAGCAATTAAAAACCGGCTTCCTGTCTTCACGTCTACCAGAATACATATCAAGTAATTAAATTTGATATGTCTTGTCTCTAATATCAGATGTGCCGGCACTGTAAGAGGAGTCTGGATGTTGGCTGTCAATTAGGAGCTCTTTATGCTAATGAGAAAAATGAATCCATGCACAGGCAAACACCGTTACACTGTTACACTGTTAAATGTTCCCTGTCTGGTATCATAAAGGCAAAAATCATTACAAACCTTTATTGCAGATCAATGCTCCCCAATCATCATCACATGAGGTGGCACATGACACATTTCTGCTACTCTCGGTTTGACATTTCCATGAGCCGAGCCTGTTGCCACTGTTGACTCCTTTCAACCTTGGAAGCATTTTATCATCTTTTCACTCTGGAAAATGTGACCGCCCACATATGCGTTACAAACTACAAAGGCTGATTCAAACGTCCACCCTCTGGACTTGCAGACTGAGTGTCCACGTGGACTTCAGTTGTGCTTTCTGTGTGATGTGTTCACTGTCATCACGTCACGTCATGTTATGTCTGCCAGGCTGCAAGACCGCAAGGGTATAAAAGCTGCTGCTTTTACTCATTGCTGTGGAAACGTTTGAATGATGTGGTTGAATGTTATATTTGGCTTACACGATTCAAGTACTGCAATCAGCAACTATGTCATGTCTGTAGTGCAATGAATCATGGGTAAATAATCAGTGAAGTCTGCATCCTAAGCAGACTCTGTGGAAAGTCCACTTGAGGCCCCTTGTGGACTGCATGAATTATGGGTTTGGACAACTCTCAGCACTTGCATACATTTCAGAACACGTCCGCAAACAGCGGTAAAGTCTGAACATTTAGCTCTAGTCACAATATGTGATTCAACACGTGCCAAAGCCAAAATCTAATCAAATTAGATGTGGATTAAACTGTGTGGAAGAGCTCACGGTAAGATGATGGCTGGATGGATGGATTGACAACAGAAACATAATACTGTATTTAAAATACTGTAATGAAAAAAAAGCAAAGTAAGTCTGAGAAGTTTCATAAACTGTCACTACAAGCACAAAATGTACAAGGAAACTTTGGAATAAGACCCCGGGGGATGAAACTGTATAATTCTGTTGTTTTAACACAGAATTCTTTTTGTGGAGTAACATCAATCTCGGCTCTATTTAAGCCGCTGATGTTAAATAGAATAATAAGGACGTAATGAATAATGCACAATTAATGTTAATATTAAAGGAAAGAAAATGAGCAAAAGCTTGGCTCTGTAACGATGCTGCGGTGACAGTAATACAACGCTATTGACAGTGCTCATAAAAGTCTAATAATGGCGGAAGAAGAGCTACATTATATATGCCCCTTGTATAAATGAAGAGAGAATACTGAGACCTATTTCTCATATTCTAATAATGTCATTATAAGGATTTTAAATTCATGCTTATTGTTTATTTTTTTGATTGGCTTTTCTGTCTGTATCACACATTATAAAGCAGGAAACATTATAGCAGTTATATAACTTACAGTAAGGCCTCTGGTCTGTCAAAATGTTGTCCTTCACAATGTAGCCAAGTTTTCATGTGCAGCTTTCATATAGGAAGATTGTAATGTTTATATATAAATATATTTATTATAGCACTTTTCACAGAGCAAGGTCATAAAAGAGCAATATAAATATAAGCAATAAAACGCCAGCAATAACGGCAACATGAGGACACTATAAAGCAGGTGAAAGAAAGGACAGTTTGAATAAATGTGTTTGGAGCTGCTACAACAGAGCCGCCACTTCAAAGGCACAATCACCTTTAGTTTTCGGTCCTGTACGAGAGTCAGAAGAGCTGAGTGACCGTCTTGTGATGTAAGTATGGAGCATATTCGAGATGTATTCTGGTGTCTGATTGTGCAGGGCTCTATATGTGACAACAAGAACCTGATGGGAAACCAGTGTAAAGCGGATAACGTGAGTGTGTGATGTGAGTTGTTCATTTGATCTGGTCAGCAGTCTTGCAGCCAGTTGTAGACAGTCCAGAGACACCATACTGAGCAGGTGAAAAGGAAGTTACAATAATGTAGCCGGGATGATAAAAGTGAGAATAATTATTTGTAGTTCAGGTTGTGATTGACAGCTCGAAGTTGGGGAATATTTCTCAGGTGAAAGAAACAAGAATGGGTGATAGGAGATGCCTTTAAAGTCGGTGTAAAGGCAATTCAAATTCAATTCAAAATGCATTACATAAGTTGGAAAATAGATGCTGAGAACATGTGAAACTGACTTATGATACATTACTGAAGTGTGAAGTTAGAGATTAAAATAGTTTGTCACCAGTTTTCAGTCCAGGATTTTGTAGGCGGTCCTAAAGGGTGGCTTGATGACACGCTGAGGCCACCCTAAGCAAACCCCTGCACCTCTATCAGAGAGAGAGATGAATTCATCTCACTCGGAGTGTTTCAAAGTTAGTCATGTCATTTGCTAATGATACGACCTAATGGAAGCACATATACTGTAAGACAAAGTATGTTGAGCATGTTTATTTTGTATCTGTCTTTAACTTGAGGTTTGATCTTTCATCAAGTAAAAAAAACAAAAAAAAGGTTCACATAGTATCCTCTTCTTATAGATGTACATCCTCAGACAGGCCCTGGTGATTTGCGCTTCATGCAACATCACTGAAAAAGAACCTGGCTGCCAGTCAGCTATAGTCTTCAAAGAGTTTGCGGTTGTGATGTCGATTTTATGAAGCAGAAAGTATTCTTTCAAGATTTTTTTTGGAGAATACCCAGAAGAACAACTTCTGCAAGAAAACATTTTCCTGCAGCAATCATACAGACATGGCAACCTCAGATCTTCAAATTAAGCTGTGAGCTAAAATAACCCTTAAAATTGCTCCTTGAATTAAACATCGGTGTGCACCGGCCTTGCATGTTTAACTAAATTAGCCGCACATTAAAATTTTATTTGCACAAAATGACATAAAAGCCTGTGTCACTTGCACTTCTCTTCATTACTGCCTTGGAATGAAATATTCCATTGGCGATGCTACTCTAAGTGTAGTTTTTATTTAACAAAATCACTTTATAAAACAACTTTTTATAGACAACAGCATGTTAAGTAGGGAAATGGGATGAGTTCAGTAAATGAAGAGGGAAAGGAGCTTATCTGGAAAGAGGAGAAACACGCAGCTCTTGTGATATGTCCTAAGAGGATGCAAAGTTAAAGTCTTTACGCAGATACACTTGGCACCAGCAGCATAAGCATTTTGCCGCAGTGCATGGAAGTAGTAATTCAAAGTAAACCAACACTAATAAATTATTGATGCGTTGTGAGAGACAACCATATATCATTATGGCATTTTAGGTGGAAAGAAAATAAGAAAGAATCATTGAGTAGGCACAAGTTAGGTCAGCCCGGGCACACGAGGGGATGGGAAATGCAAGGATACAAAAATCAACTTGCCGGCTTGCCAAAGAAAAACAAACACCTTCCTGTAAGACCCGACCTTCTACAAAGACCCATCATTCAGCTTTCTGTTTACTTTGGAGAACTCACTGTGCCATGGGGGAAGATGCAGTAAATGCTTTACATTAGGCATATGGAAGTAAAAAGCATGGCGGCAGCAGAGACACCCTGAGCCTGCAGCTAAGGCTGAACAGTGAACAATTTAAAGCTTGAAGAAGGAAAAAAAAAAAATGTGGCCGGGGCTTTCATCAACAGCCAAAGGCATCTTCAGAGGCAGATAAAAAAGAGCAGTGTGTTGCTGTGATGGAAGGAAAACAACTTTGCTGTATCTGGGACCCAGAGTCGGAGGAAAAAAACATCTCAGGGGATAGGTGGCTTACAATGATTTCATATACATTAACAGCACATGTAGGTAATAAAATGTATTGAATGAAAGTCTAATTTGATCCATTCCACCCCCCTTATATAGAGGCGAGGTATGATTAACATATCATAAACCCACACTGAATCATTGATTCCTTTAGAAATTAAAAAAAATATTGATTATATACCAATCAATACGGCCTTTCTGATGACTGAAATTGATCAACATGGTGTCAGAAAGAGACTGACAATATGGGTCATGACCTCTGCAGTCACTGGAGGAGGAGGAGGTATGATAACGAAAGGCTCTGAAGCAATTATCCCCTCAGCCCTTGGATTTTCAGTTGATCAATGGACCAATAAGACCTCCTGTCTTCGGTCGCAATAATCAAGTCGGAGTTTGTGTGACTTCAAGCCGCAATTCAAATGTCACAACTCAGAACACATCAGCACAGCTCCAGTAAATCCTAAAGGACAAGCTCTGTGTAACACGGAGAACAATTTCCAGTATGTGACACACACACAAGAGTTCAAAAACAAGTGCTGGTTTGAGAGCTGTGTGTGTGTGTGTGTCACAGAGGTGTGTGTAAGTTTGACAGTAGCTAGTCTGTCCATGGCGAGTCAAGACAGCAGCAAGGCTTCCAGTGAAGCATAATAAATCAACAAAAGTGTCTCTGCGGTGGGTCTTAGTCATCCTGTGGTTTCTATCAGAACGGAAAGCAGAGTTACACTTGTGAACAGTCGTCCTTGTCATTCAAAAGAAACCCTGATGTTCTGCACCTGTTTTTGGCTTGAAGAGGTTTTTTTTTCATTATGGATTCATTTGTTGAATCATCTACAATCTTCCAGTTGTCAGTTTTTCAAGCCGTGGATGAAGTAGCTGATAAAGAGACGAAGCAAACTTTAAACTGAGCCGGCAACAATCTGGGAACCCAGCAGCTATCGTCTTGATGGCGCTTTATCCTCTGGCAGCAATGGCTGATGGTAAAGCAAGTGGATATCTGGAAAATGGTTAACAGATATCCAGGCCAACCTTCCTTTGAAGCAAATAGCTAGAAAATAGCTAAATCATCATCAGTGGATAGTAATCAGTCCCGCCTCATTTGTTCTCCGCATTGACTGTTGGATCCAAAGTCCGCTCAGCGGTGACTGGTCAATACTACTCTGATTACAAATGAAACCCAGAACGCTTCTGGTGTCGAAATCTTGGTCCCTGGCCAACATATTCTGCAGTTATTAGAGTTTAGGCCTACAAATACTTGCATGATTTCATGAGTATTCATTCGGAGTTCATCATTCAAAATTATTTTTAGACATATTTTAATTTTTGGAAGATTAGGCATATTAATCAAGCACCCGTGCAGGAACTCTGAAGATTAGGCATATTAATCAAGCACCCGTGCAGGAACTCTGAAGACCTCCTTGTCGTGATGGACCCTCTGTTGAAGGCTGTACTCACATTATTGCTGGATGTTTTCACATATTCTAGTCAAATCTGAGTGCTTCTTTTGTTCTATTAGATCACAGTGTTTTAATTTGTCTGTACTTCACAGCATGGAAATGTTCTGTTTACTAAGTAGAGAGATGGTAGCTAATAACACTGTCTGTTTCCAACAAAGCACGCTGGATCCATTATTCCTCTTCATACACTCTCACTGGGGACAATTACCAGAACACAGTGTCAGATTTTCACATTGCCGTACCCGTGGACCGACATTTAAAGACTCCCTGACCTCTGAATTTGACGAATGAATATTTTGATAATAAGGTGACTGTGCCGTCACACTGCAGGACACTGTTTTGAATAACACATTTTAAAAATGAACAAAATAACCTCCTGTTTGCTCTGGGCGCAGTACTGTATCAAGCTACTTTGCCATAAATTTTATACCCTACCGCCGGAGCCATGGAGCTGTAATGTCAAGGCGAGAAATGCAGACTGGAACCTCGAAGACATCCACTACTAATGATCAGATTTTCCTGGAAAATGTGTGTGGAGGGTGGGGGCGTGGGGGATGAGTAACACTCTCCCCTAGAGGTATCGCAGCGGGGATTTCTTCCTGTGGCGTGCAGTCATGCGGTTAAGACTGGTCCCATTAACCCCACAATGAAAACAGAATTATTTGGTGAACAGAAAAAAAAGTGAAATGAAAAAATTGCTTATTTTTTTTTGCCAGTAATGTCCTCCGTGTCTACCTGGCACTGTAGATGTGCTCATTTTCATTGCCGGTGGTATTGTCATGGTGAGGGTAGAAAATGATTCTGCGGAGGTGGGCTCCCACGTTTGGACACTTTGGGCAGTAATTACGCTGTCATTTCCAATGCATGTTTCTATTGTTGGTGTGATGTCAGTTCACAGAAGAGACCACTGTTCAACAAAACAGGTTGCAATTGACTGGCTGCAATTGCTGTAATTATAACCAGGTGGTAATGGCGATGCTGTTACTTTCAGGTCAGTTTGTAGCCTCATGGACGGTATTAAAATAGCTAACTAGTATAGAGGGATTGCTTTTTAAAATGTTCCTCTCAAGATGAATTGTAATACTTTTACTAGTACTGGACTTTTCCTGGTCAAACTGTGTTTACCAGGGTGAGTGTCAAATTAACTTGATACAATTTATGATCAAATAGGCACCATGAGGATTAAACACAACAAAACCAACCACTGACTTTATTTATCGATTCATTGATTTTACCCAGAGTGATCCAGAGAGACTGTTAAATAAGTTCAGAGCATGAAGCAGCAGGAGATTTTGAATTTGTTCTGTGAGATTATGAGATGTTCGAGTCGGTGTGGATCGCTGCGCTTCCATTTTAAGAAATGTATCGCTGTAATGTAAAGCTTTCTGTGGTCGAGCGAGCACACAGTTGGTGGGTCTGTACCCGAGCAGTATGAACACGTTGATGTTCTACTCACCGTGGAGCTCATATGGTTTTTGATAAGATAAGATAGACACATAGTGTGTCACATTTTTGTGTTTCCTGTTTTATTTTGTAATCTCCCCTCTCTTTCGGTTGCACCTGTCCCTCATTAGTTTCACCTGTGTCTCGTTGTCCTTCATCAGGTCATATCATGTCTGTTGGCCAGTACTGTTCTCTGTGTTTACATTTCTCTGACGCTGTGTTCTGCTCCCTCGTGTTCTCTCTGCTGGATTCTGTCTGTTGGATTTTTTATCTATTCTTGGACTTGTTTTTGTCTAGACTCACCAGCTGTTTTTGTTTCTTTAAGTTTAAGTCATTAAAGTTTCCTTGGTTCACTTCACCTCGGTCTGCATTTGGTTCCACTCCTTGAACATAAAGGCGTGGTGGATAAGAAAATCTAAAAATAAAAATAAAATAGAACAACTTCTAAGATAGGAAAAACAAAAGTTCTATAAACTGTGTACACCGTTCAAGCACGGATCTGCTGATGGATCATTTCACAGAAATAATAATGCTGTATACACACAGGATTTTTGAATAAACTATGAAAAATTGAATATGTGGCTACCGTCTTGTCTTAATAAATACATTTTCTTTTGCTTTTACCAGCTCATGTGGATATCAAACTGGACTGGTAAGTCTTGGTACTTCAGTATGACTACAAATAAGCATCTTTCAGCTGGTTTTGCTGCTCAAGTTAAGATGTTTAAGGGCAAAAACATAATTCCTGTTTATTACAGGGCCAAATATGTAAAGTATATAGATCGACAGATACAGAATCACTGTCTTTCTTGTAGTATATTCCAAACATAATCCCTCTCTTGGTCAGAGTAAGAACTGGCATGTTGCAGTGCATTTCATTTGACAATATGAGTGCACTAACCTTGTCAGTGATGCTTCCACAGCAGTGCAGATGGTGGAACGGGGCATAAATTGTGAGAGCTTGTCAGAGTTCTTACCACAAACAGCACCATGGTTTGTGTGGTAGCATATAAATTTTGATGGTGTGTGTGTGTGGAGTGTTAGCTGCAAGTGCTTATTACCATCGGCTTGAGAGTGCTCATACCCTACAGCACAGAGAGGCTGTCTGTAAAGTGACAGAGACGTACTTTTTGCTGCACAATTAATTATAACAGATGTTTTTGGTATGTTAAAAGTACACTGAAAGCTTTGTGCTAAAACAGAAGGTGAAAATTTTTTTAGTTTAAAGTGACTGACACAATAGATTGAGAGAGAAATGATGTTGGTATGCATCAACGGTCCCCAGGCTGGATTTAACCCAGAGATGCTGCTTTCATGGTACACGCTTTAGTGAGCTAAGCCACCAGGTCATCCATCCCAATCTCTGTTTTAATGATCAAGAGTGAACAGAGTGCTTCAGTCTTTCTCTTTTCTCCTTTATTATCTCTTGCTGACCTCAGGAAAGCTATCCTTGCTTTCATCTCTGCTTGGCTAGATTAGTTGATTAGTTTACTCCGCTCTCAGACAGAATTCTCCCCACCTTCTTGCAATTACCACAACATGCAGCCACTGTACTTTATCCAGCCGAGATCATATCATGGCCACATTTCCTGAGACAGACTTTTAATGCTTTATAAGCCAGTGTGCAACCTCGGATCTACTCTAAAGTGCTCCAAAGTTCTGTTATCATGTGATAATCAGTCATTTTATTGTTTTATATGATATTCTTTGTCGTCATCTAAAGTTTGTAACGAAAAGGCACTGATGGTCATGTTGCTGTTTTGAAAAATGATGCCGCCTGTTCGTAAAAAATAAAATTCTCCACAATGACAAGACACAAATCTTTGAAACAATTTCCATCATTGCAAATGATTTTTCCTACCTGGACTATGACTGGTATATTATGAAGGATCTGTCTGAAAGTTGGCAACATTTAATCCACCACATATTCTTTATTAGTTCACTAATGGACACAGACGTCATCCCCTTTGGTGGGGTGTACTTCCTCAAGCTTAACATTGTTGTGCTGTTGTAGTCTGTCTTTCTGGAGGTCTGAGGTTGTTGTTTTTATGGTGGAAAGAACATTAGCACTGCCTGCAAACACTTGACAACAATGTTCCTGTCATCTGCTGATTAAATCAAAGTAATATATGGAATATTTCCAGCTGCTGAGTGTTTCCATCTTATGAGCTAGCTGTTTGGTAACACGTGCAAAGATTAGTAGGAGGGTGCCACAGATTGAGTCATTTTTTGGTTGCGTGACTGCTATATTATTATTATTAGATACTGCCAACGCTGCTAGAGGTTCGGTAAAACACGAAGCACTGAGAGCAGTTAGGCAAACTCACTTTCATAAGAACAAGAGTCGATAACGCAGGGTATGAACTCTCTGCACTAAAATATTTACTTTCCAATATGCACTGTTGAGCTGTTGAGCATTGACTTGCTCATCTGGAGTCCCCCCACGGTCTTGATGTCTTCCTAGGAACACGGAGCACAGCTTGACATGTCAGGACGACCGCTGCTTGAGATCAGATTCTGACACAGCGCCTTGTATCTGCAGGATGATCATGTAAAGTCTGTTTTCATTTTTTTTTTTTTAAACAGTAAACCACCCATAGTTTACATTATAAGACTGGATTAGACCCAGCTGTGCATGCACGACTCTCCCAGCAGCATTACCGAAGCACCTGCCAAATGTTTTATCACAGCTGACTGTAAGAATACATTTTGGGCATTTCGTTTTATCTAACTGGAACAACCCCTCTGCTTGCCAACAGCTGAACTCCGGAGAGGGGGCTTGTTTTTGCTAAAAAATAAACAGTGATGCTGTGAAGAATTTCCATCAGACTCATTCCAACACAAATCTAGGGCAATAATCAATATTGATAATGCTAAATTTAATACAATGTGATGACAGGAAAGTATAGCACAAGGAAGTGGCACCAGTAATGAAGTTTGACAGTGTGTAAACAGATGTGCACTTCTAACAAGAGAGAGTAAGAGTAAGAATCTACAGCTGTGCCAGCCTCACAGTGCCGTGTTCACGTCATGTCATTCAAACTGTATTTATGAGGAACCAAGTGAGGGGAAAAAACACTTGCATTAGCCTTTGAGTTGTGTCTCTCAGTCGGAGACATCAGTAATGTCTGACAGCAAAGACATCTCACGCATGGTGAAAAGGAACCTGCAACAAACTAACAAGGCTGCAAAAGCTGGCAGTTGGATTGAAATAAATTGCAAATATTAACACTAAAACAATCGATTCATGTCAGTTAAAAGCAGCTACACACTGTCTGCTTGCACCGCTTTGAATAGACGACACAACAAAAGGAGATTCCCAAGAGATTTCCCTGTTCTTTCCATTCTGGTGACATTGTGTGAATGCAGCATTAGGCACAGCAGTGTTTTCAGGTCAGTGCTGACATGCAGGTGCTAGATGAGAAGACAGGTGGTCACTAAATCCTCCTGTGGGGAACATGTCTGTACGGGTGGGAGATCATTGTCTCGGTGCCATGACTGTTTGTACGTTTCATGGCAATCCATCCTACAGTCTGCACCAAAGAGGTGGACTGACAAACCAGCACATGGAGTCATGCTGCTATCAGGGCTAAAACATAGTAATAATTAGGGTTGCAAAAGGGTGGAAAATGTGTAATAAACTGAGAAATTTTGGAGATATTCCAAATTGAAAACTTGCCATGGCAATTAACTCGAAAGTTTGGGTAATTTAAATGATCAAACACAGATATAAACATTTTGTCATAAGCAGACATCCATGCAAAAATAATACAATTTAAAAAAACATGACCCAACTATATTTAACCTCTTAAGCTCCAGGGCCAATTGGATGACGAACCACCTAACCATAACCCCTAACCTAACCCCCTGACCCTAACCCTAAAAAAGAGGCTGGGGCTCATTCAGCTTCCTGGTTTATTCCCATATATCCCTAGTTAATTCCCATGGAAATTAATATTTTGTAAAAATGTACCTCGTCTGTGATTTTCTTGTTTTAAATATAAATATTAATTCCTAAGTGCTTAAAGAATTAATTTCAGGGATTCACAGAAGCTCATAATTTTACTACGTTTAACAATTTTACAGGTCTGAAAAATGTGAGAAACAGAATGAGAAAGGTTAAATCAGGAAAATAATGTTTTTTTTTTTGCTTGGTTACGCAATTACTCCGGCACCATCTAATCATATGCTGAGCTGTAATGTTGGGGATTAGCCTTGGCCTATTTTTCCCGTCTCACACTACAGTACAGAAGCTCTTCTACTTTCTTCGTACGTCTCTCTTTCCCTTCCTCATCCTGTTCCCTTTTTGCACTTTATTACTATATCACAACCTTCAATGATCTCGCAGGAACCACAACACACATGATAATTTAATCGTGTTCTGGTGCGGCTTTAATACTAAGCTGTGATGGGAAGTGCGGCAAAGCTGAAGGTATTTTAGTGTGTGTGTGTGGGGGCTCTTCTTCTTTCACTGCTGCAATTTGTCAACCATTTTCTACTCCCTTATTGTGTTGATATCCTCATCAGATCATCACCATGTTGTCGCTTTTAACATAGTATATAATGGAGATGTGAGTTTTCCTTTTACCGACTGCAAAGAGCTCACTCATTAAAGCACTGTGTCCACTCAGCTTGATTGGCCTGTCCTGTTCACTCAGGGACTTTTTCACTGGTACACTTTAATGTGCGATGGCATTCTGGGTCTGTTGCCTTGTTATTTGGGCTCTTGTAGCACTCGGTTAAATCACTGTCTGTAGCTCCAGTAATTGTTTTTGCTATCAGCACCTAACATCCAAAATGAATTAGGGAAACAGCTTTTGTGTGGTCCGCTCTCTCTCCTTCTTTGGACGGCTGGTATGACAGCAACTTTGTGTGCTGTCTGTCTCCTGTTTGTGAGACAGCAGTATGATGGATATTCTCATGCTCTCTTCAGTGCTATGTGATACTTTCTACCTTACAAATGTCCCTCAAACATCCACTAAATGATTCTGTTTAAATTCAGTTTTGTTTTGTAAATCACTCATACATACTATACTGTCATATCCACCTACCTCATGTACATAAAGCAACCTGCTACATGAATTCTACTTATTTTAGCATCCTGTGCACTGTGCACCACTGCAAAATCGAGTTACTGACATATTTATGTATCTTCCTATCTGTGCACAGTAGTTTTATGTTTGCCTGTCGAGTATTTTTGTCGATATTTGTGTAAATTCCTTGTACATGTACACATACCGGACCAATAAATCACAGAGGACATTTTGAAATGTCACAAGAGAAGAAAAACACTGTTTAAATGATAAAATCAATGCCGTCTTACCGTTGAATAGAACAAAGCCATCATTGATGTAACACCTGAGCTTTTCCCACTATGACATGTCAAAATCTGAAAGGTGAGGGAAAACAAAGTCAACTGAATATCTTTTGGACTGTTTGTTAGACAAAAAAAGAAGACAAGCATAATGTCTCAACACGCATGCTTTGTGCTCTAAAAGTAAAACCAATGAATCGTCACACCTTGTAGAATACAAACCCAGAGACAGGCAGCTGTTGAACTTTTTTTGGCTTTGGTTTGTAAAATTTGGTGAGTTCAGTTCTAAATTTACGTGACATGGAAATGAAGCGTCGAGGGACTAGGAATCAAACTTCTGATCTAAATTTATCCCTTGCACAAGGCTGTTTAGTTTATCTTTAAAACAACACAACAAATTTGCTAGAAATTATTGGTAAATTCAAACATGGCAGAACGAACAGTTGCTTCAACTCAATCAAGCAGGAAACAGTTGAATTCAAAAGTTATATATAATGTATATATTTTACTCAGAGCTTCGATTGTTCAGTGCAACAATTCTTCAGTTACATATAATGTGCAGACGAATAGTCGAGCTGAGATGTCATGGCTTCTTAAGGTAGCAGGGCTCAGGACTTCTGCCAGCTTGTCGGTCAGTCAGGATACTTTCCTTTGCTAAACTAAAACAACTGATAATATCCTATATCCCATACTCCATTCTCTAAAAAACTATTCCCTTCTTTTTACTTGGATGGATTGGATTCGTGGCTCATAGTTCAGAGTTAGCCTCGGGATATTGCGACTAACTTTTTTTATGTGTTTTGTCAGCGTTTGCTTTTATGAAGCTGTTCAAACTTGTCCAACTCAGCTTTGGTCACATTTTTAACTTTCTGCTGTGTCTATAAAATGTATGGTCATATTTTATGATCAGAATAGTCTTGCATAGCCAGACTTACTAAATCTCCACACTTCGCTGATGCTGTGTCAGTGCTAGAGAAAGGTCTGGCTCAGCCCATTATTATTCTGGTACAGGGAAAAAACACCGGGGCTAGTTTGTATTTCTAATGTATTTCTTTGTCTTTGGAAGTTAAGCCCAGGACACGGCAGTGGTGCCCTTGAAAATTAGTGTCTTGGGGGAACCTATTTTGGGGGAACATGTGCACCGTGGGGAGGCGAGTCTGACATTTAAATGCTAAAATCTATATAAGATAACGGCTAGCAGCCAGGTTAAAGTAACTTACTGTTTTCAATGTGTAGGTTACTAGCTTAGAGGTTCCTTATAATCAGAATAAAACAAGAGGAAGTGGCTTATCATGCACATAGCTTGCACTGCAGACGAATAGCTTGTTGCTTGTAATGCCCTGACTCCCTGTTATGACATATATAGATATGTCATAGAGCCTCTTTTATTCTTCAGGGACAACAGAAGAGACCTTACTGTGAACACCCAGTGCTTTATAAGAAAAACTGGACAGACTATCTGTTGGATTCGGGCGCAAAGTGACCTTGGCCCTGTCTGGAACAGTGATACGGGAGGGGAGAGCTGACAGTGAATGTAAATCACGTACCCCTTTAGCTGATTAGAGTGCCATATGCAGTCGAACAGGGACAAAATACGGAGGACCACCCAAGTACTAGGGTGCAAAAAAAAAAAGTGCCACAAATAATGCATCTGCCTACCAAGAACAGATCTCAAGAGAGAGTGACAGGTTTATGCACTGATTTTAAATGGTGTGTGTCCTTCGTAAAGAGAGCAAGCACAGAGTGCACTCCGAGTGACTTGCCATCATAACCAATATGACAAACCGGGGCTGCAGCTGGGAATACCAAATGCTAGAAAAAGGACAGGCTTTTATCACAGACATACTGCAGGAATGCGAGGATGCAAACGATGGCAGCAGAAGTGTTTGGATGGGTGTGCTGTATGTGTGTAGCTTGTACCCATCGCTAAAAACTTCCTCATACATAAAGGCCCCGGGGAAATTAGAGTGATGAGAGAAGGTGGCTTTTTTTTGCAGTGTAAGCTGTGGGAGATGTTGTGTGAATAGTTGCATTCTCTGCGATGAGGGGGCTGCCGTGAATCTGGCTGTATTGAGGCAGTTATTTAGTCTAGCTCTTCACCATGAAATGTAATTCTGTGAGCGGTAATGAGGCAGCTTTTTTTTTCTTTTTTGCATTCATGATCAATTGTACAGAGACAGTGAGCAAGAGACTAGAACCAACATGTGTATTACTGCTGCAGCTCTTTGTGCATCTGCCTACAGAAACAGAAGGTTTAAATGAGAGACAGAGTCCTGAAATGTGCGACTGCAAATGTCCCAATAGCAAGTGACTCTTTAACCATGACTGAGGAGGTCTTTGCAAAATGAAGAGCAGTTTACGAGTCATATTTATTTCCCCTGAAGCCGGCTCAGTGAAGGCATGAATCACAATCATCATTCAAATCAGAGGTTTCGTTGTCTCTACTGAGTCACTGCACAAAATAAGTTCTCAAAGGGTTTTCTAACATCTTTAGAATAACACCCTCTCTGGCTCATTGTAGGTTTATTCTTTGCATCATTTCTGTACAGTTACGTCTTTGGTGTTAAGTTGCACATCATTCATTCATTTGGACTCGGGGTTTAACGCATGCTTGAACCTCGAGAGCTCAGACGCGAGCGTTTACTGTTTGCACAAAGGGAGCACAGGCATTTATGACTGCTGTTTGAGAGTCTGAACACACATTTGTAATAATTTACAACTATACTACTAAACTTCTGCTCCACCACACTTCAGAGAACAATAAAGCCGTGATTCACAGCGATGCAGTGGAAAGCCTGCTTAAAGATTGTGGGGATTAGTAACATTTATCTGGATGTCGGCATTAATTGTGCAGTTGTTGAAGTAGTGTTCAATTATGTTAGCGCTCCTCTCCTGCTGGTACAAAGGTGTTTTAATTTCTGCTGTGTCCTTCTAAACCTCTTAGGTGCATTCATTTAAATGTTTGAGGCTGAAAGAGGTGAAATTATTCACTCGACACACAATAGACCGTTACATGCACATTTATCCATCAGTAAGTTAGCTGGTTCTAATGCAGTCCTTAATCTAATGCAAGTATCAGTCCTGGCAATGAAGCCGCGGTCCATCCATGTCCTGTTTCTATTGGTTTGATGCTATTTAATCGTTTACAAGTACCGCCTTGCAGCTCAATCTGCTATCGGGTTTGTTCAAGGATTTACACAATGGAGAAGCATTGTGGTGAGCGACAATGAAAACTCTTGTGTCTTTAATTACCAGATATAATGATAATAGTAGCAATTATTATATCAGTATGTGTTTAAAAAGGTCGCCGTCCTCCTAGAGACTGTGAGCATTTGACAGAAAGCCAATGGAGGGACCCCTCATCCCAGGTTTTACTCCCCCACCCAAGGCTTCAACAGCTCTAACGTTCTAATTAAAAGTTGAAGAGGTTTCTGTCTTTCAATAGCTCAGTCTGCCATATATGTTTTACAAAATTTTCATTTTCTTCAGAAAATCTTCAGGATTCTTTTCTCTCAGCATTACTTCTCCTTTTGTATTGTACTTATATAGAGTATGCCTGTATGATATATGCAAGCAGCTGGTTGCATGGGGTGTGCATGCACGCTGTGTGTATGGTTTATGTAGGCAGGCATGTGGATCCTGTTTTTGACGCAAAGTGGATGAAAGCAACATGTTTTTTGCAGTTTATTAGTCGCTCAGTCTCTTGGGTGCATCTTAGGTGCACTGTTAGCTTTTGCCCTTTGCGTACAAGTAACAATCTAATAATGTTATATATAATAGTAATATGTCGGTCACCTTTCTGCAGTGTTAGTATATTTGCTATTGAAAAATTTAAGTATATGTTGCTGCATGTACTGTACTGAGGATGTTTGTTGTTGTGTTGTGCTTTTACAATGCACCTTCACCTTCTTCAGTTTTGAAAATAACCCACTCTAAAACATAATTCTAATGTTTTCTCTTTGTCAGTTGTAATTTGGTTTCTGGGACAGAAGGTTTCCTTTTGTTCTGATTTCTAAGAACAGGATCTAAGAAGGTTTTTTTCTTTCTTTCTTTTTTATTATATATTTTATTATTTTCTTCTTTTTTTTTTATTGTGTCTGTAAAGAAGACAGGACCCTTCTTTTTACCTAGTTACATGGAAAGCCAACCTACTAATTTTACCATGTTGAAAAAGATGAAAGAGCTTGCATTTTTACAAAATCATCCACTGTCTCTGATATGAAGGATTAGGGCAAAACCTTGACATACTGATGATCAGAACATTAACAAAGTTCTACCCAACATTGTGTAATCTAATAATAATATTTGTGCTCTATGATTCAAACCTTCATGACACATGATCTCGAAAGAAAATCAAGAATTTAAACTCATCAGCAGCTCGTTCTTTGTTTCTTTAACTTCATTTTGTCATCTACAACTGACTAAGGTTTGTGTGTATGTTTATGTTTGGAAAATATACCAAGAACCAAGGAGGTTATGTTTCTCATGATGTTTATTTGTCTGTCAGCAGGATTACGAGAAAAACTACTGACCTGATTTTCATGAAAAGCAAAGGAAGAACCCGTTAAATCATTTTAGTTCAGGGGCCACATATGCTGCAGTTTGATCTCTTTAGCGAAAGATTGTATAATACCAATGAAAGTCATCCTCATTCTAAAAACATAACAATTAATGAACCAACCATTTATCAAACAGATAATGAAGACCCTGATTCTAACGAAGAAGTTCAATGTACAAGTACGTTCTGAAAAAGGTTCACAATTAATGAGCCATCCATGAAGAATGTTCAGCGTCTTTAAATATGAAGTATTCATAGTGTAAGATGAGATTTATTTTTTCATAACCTTTGAAATGAGGACATTTCTGAAGAGAGGGAAGGATGTAGGTAAATTAAGATTTATTTTTGGTGAGGATTTATATTACAGATTACCTCAGTTTTCTCAGGTTTAGTGAGATAATTGGCATAATTTATTTATTGTATCATTTAGAGAAGGAACTATATTCTATAGTACACTTTGCCTGTAATATAAGTGATTGTTTTTATTGCCGGGGTGATATGAAGTGAAAAATTGATGTGATGTATCATGTATTCTGGTTTTACAGTCTGCTCAAGGCCACAGCCTACAAGAGAGATAGAATTGAAAAAATGTCATTTGCTGTCCTCGTTAACTTTGCGAGATAACTCAATTGTGCGTCTCTGAACTGAATTGATTGCACAAATGCCATGACTGTACATACAATAAAACAAACTCCCCCATACACCTTAGTGGAGATCTGTGCTCTAAGTTTATTGGTCAAAACTTGCAGTGCAGTGTAGCAACATCGGCAACAATCCCACAAGTGTGATCTCTTTTTTTTTTTTTTATTCAGATACTGCTAAATCCTGATTGGGGCTCAAAGGTTGATGACGCCACTTTTTTTCTAAGTAAGTCCCGCCTACTTCAAACCAGTGAGAAAAGCACAGGTAAAAAACATAAATCTCTTATGTGGAATAATCTAAACCGTTCCAACAGTAGGACATGTGCTTATGTAGGACCACACAATAATAATGATGAGGATTAACAGAATATGCTGCAGTGCAGTCTCAATACTTGCCTTTACTTCCTGAGTCTTTACAGCAGAACATTTGATTGAACTCGAACAAAAGACATATTTTTCTTCCACATATATTGTCTAGAAAAATCAATGCACACTCTCAGTGTCTGCTAGCATCCGTTACTTAGATAATACAAGACTGTGTCAGTCGTCGTGTAAAAAAAAAAAAAAGCCGTTCTCATCTCTCCCTCTCAGAGAAGGAGGTCAGAGGTCAGGGTCGGCTACAAAAGCTTCATCCCTCAGCTGGTATCTTTCCGTATGCAGAGTGAAATAAGGGATTTAAAGGGAGAAAATGCTTGAATTCAAAGAGCTGTGAATTCTACAGTCACTTAATGAATGTTTTATCCGGAAAATAGGGCAATTTCTTACCTGTTTAGTGGGTCAGTGGTGGAAATACTTTAAGAATGAACCATGGGGATTGTCTGGACTAACTGTCTTGACGTGCCACATATTAAAACAACATAACGAAGACAATTAACAGTGTTATTAGAGATGCTCCATACTATATTTTATAAGTGTAAGTGGCTTCTAACTGTAGACTGTGGATGAAATATGTAATGCTATGTAAAGGCCAACACAAACCTTTCAAGGGGGAGTTCATCCATAATAGTTTTGGGAGAAAAAAAGTACAAGAGTTATCAACATTCTCTCAGAAATCCCGCAGATCATCACTGAGGAGAAAGGAGACAGGATTGAGACACCATCCAGAGGATCAGAGTGGTATTACATGAGTAGGGGGTTGAATTTCTATTTCCCTCATTCATCTGTGAGAGTGCTTCCTGAATCACAGCAGTGGTCACCAGATGGTGCTGCAAAGGCAGGTTTGATCCATGTGTTGCTGATCCAGGCACGAGGATGAAGGAATGAGGAAGTGGAGAGCCACTCGCATCAAGATAATCATCATAACTCTGGTGTCTGATGTGCAGACAAGTGACTGATGGCGGCTATAAATCCGACACAAGAGATAAGAGGCTATTAAATATGCTCTGAAGGAGGGCGGTGCTTTGCACTTAAAATTAGAGGTCCAGGAGGACGATGCTCCTTATTTCTTAATGGAAAAGCAGCATCATCACTCGAGACTACTCTTGCACTACTCGTCCGTGTGAGCCCCAAATGATTGGAAGTTGTTGCGTGGTGGTGGATTGATGGACTTTTGCTGGGACAGCTGAGATCTAAGATAAAAAATGTTTATCAAAATATGGATTTTTTTTTTTTTCAAATCTCATGAAATTCCTACTTTTTATTGGGGCTTTCAAAACGTTGCTACAGGGAATTACAGAACGTCTTAACTTGACCGAAGTTGTTTTTTAATTTCACAACCTAAAGAATCCATTAAAACGAATAGTCATGCATTTAAAAATATATATCTGAAATATGTACTCAAAAGTAAAAGTGCTCTTTCTCGAGAATGAATGTTTAATTATTAATGTGTGAAAGCAAAAAACGTAATGTTGGCGGTCCAGGTGTAGCTGCTTCCTACCAGTTTGAACATAGCAATGCATCATATTTACAATTAACATGTAGATAGCAGACCTCAAAAGTCAATTTCAAAAGTATAAAGTCAAAACGTGAAGTATAAAATCTCTCAAAATGGAAACAGTTGAATAAATTATATAACAGACATCACTGCAATACTTCACAAAATGCACAGTCCACTGCTGGTTTCCACAAATCTGACCATTTGCCACTTGATTTCATGCACTAGAAGTTGCGATGTCAAATGTTCAAAAAAGATAATCTTTTGAGATGATAGATGCCAGACAGCAGGGGAGCTCAGGACATTTTCCAGAAGCGCAGAAGCTGGCACTAGGATGGGGCGGTGGGCAGGAAAACAGGAGCAGCAGATGGGGTTGTCCTGTTGGCTAGGTCCAGCTGCCACTCTCTGGGTCTCTCTCTGGGCCCTGTCTTCTCCCCTGGGTCGACAGAATAAACCTATTTTCATCTTAGGTTTGTCGTTTGATGGCTTACTAGCGAATATGAATTGCACACAGTCAAGCAGACACGAGTTTTACATTTTAAAGAGTAACTTAGCACCAGTCTTCTCTTTGAGAGCTTTAAACCTGTTTGACCTCCAATCACACCCAGTTTTGCTCTTGAGTGATGTGTCAAAAGTGTGCACTGTTACAACCCAACAGTGATGTCACAGTGTCCTTGAGTCCACCTGTACATCACTGCACAGAGGTGTGAAGTCAAACCACTGGAGTTTTGAGTTACTCTTTAACCAATTTGAACAGTTTTTTCCTGCAAATTCATACCATGTATTACTTTTATACATTGCGTACTGCAGACTAATTATCATAGATAATGGTTTTAGCAATGCAAAAATATCAGCATACCATTTTATACTAACAGGAAATGATACAAAACGTGTGTGGGCATGGTCATGTTGGACATATTAATGAACAGTATATCCCATATCATAATGATTTAATGCACTATATCATTTTATTTTGTTCATTCATGAACTGATATGTCTTTGCACATTTGCAACTAGTGTTTGATCAGGTAAATATGTGGTGTGTCTATGAGTAAGGCTCACACTGACACTTTGGGCAAACACATGGGTCCTTGGGTGTTACACAGGAGAGCGTGCGCTTCGTGCAGGAGATGTAAACAGTGTGCAAGATGTAGCCATGCAGTGCTCATGTGCTTGCATTTATGTATGTGCAGAGGAAGAACACATGTGTTTTCATACTGAACTTATGCACCCTGGAAATTGTCTCTTTTTTTTGGTGTCCAAGTGTGCAACATGTGAATGTCAATCGAAATGCATCTTTGGAAAACTGCTGCCAATTAAACACACACCAAAGATTTACTACTTCTTAGTTATTTTATATTTTGTAGCTGTGTCACCATCATCCACAGCTGATCGGAGCTCCTCCACTTCCTTTATGCATTGCGGGAGAATAATGTGCATCAACAACACAGGGAACAGCCACATTTAATCTACATGCTGTCTGCTTTGTGTGCACTTTACTTTGTCACTTCTCTCTCACTTCTGTACATACTGTAGTGTTGAAGAGGGACATGGCGATAGACTAGAGGATGTCATATCTAATACAACATGAAGGGCTCAGTTCAACCTGTTTGACTTAAGTATTACACATTTAACAGAGCAGTAACATAATAAAAAATCAGAATAAAAATGTAGATTTTGTCGTTGAAAATAATGAAAACTAAAATATGAATTCTCATATCTTTTGTGACACAATGTGCATGGAGTTAGGATCACTATAATTAATGCTAATAATGATAAGAATAGGAGCAGAAGAAAACAGAGAGGAAGAGGAGGAGGAGGAATACGAACGATGTACTACAAGTGTACATGTGGTCGTTGTGGTCGACAAAGCCAGCAGCCCCTCGCACTGTCCCCTCTGTTGCTTTAATAATGACAAATGGTAATGATGGGATTTCCTTGCCCAGACAAGCAGGCTATGTCTGTCACTCACTCTGCCTCCACCATTTGACAGAGAAGCATGGTTGCATGGTCGCACCATTTCATTCACCAAACACACACACACACACACACACACACATAAAGATACGGACACACACACACACATGCACTTCTATACACATGTTCCAATTTTTCCACAACCTTTCTTCTTCTCTCATCTTGTCTTTTTTTTTTTTTTTTAAATAGCTCTTTGTTCTCTGCCCATGTCTATTTTTATCCCAGC
Organism: Larimichthys crocea; assembly: GCF_000972845.2. Taxonomy (NCBI): domain Eukaryota; kingdom Metazoa; phylum Chordata; class Actinopteri; family Sciaenidae; genus Larimichthys; species Larimichthys crocea. Next base: position 15,353,365 of record NC_040032.1, read on the forward strand.
GTTCACGGGAGGAGTCAGAGAAATGACGAGGCTTGGGAGACTTGCTCATCTCCATGGCAACTATATTGCAAGCCTTCATTGTCTAATACAGCCTTTTCTTCCATATTATATACCTTTGTTGCTCTTATCTTATTACCACATTTGTTCAGGTCTGTATTTTACTGCATTTCCTCTCCACATGCTATGTGGACGGCTTTATTTATTTATTTATTTATTTATTTTTCTCCCTTGCATGCCTCCTCTTCTGGATCCTCATCTCTCCACGCTGTCCACCCCTCAGCAGCCCCCCCACCCCCAAGGAGTGGATTGAGCTGTCTTTTCCTCTCTGAACCAATGGGCGTGCTGTTGTAGAGTAATTCTGTACTAACCCACGCCTCACTCATGAGACACAGTTTTGGATGCCATTCGTTTTTGCTACCACTGTGAGGCCCACTTCCATGAGACTGAAAATCTCTGTGGGCTTTGTTCGGTTCAAGGGGGTTTCCCCATTTTTTCCCCTTTTTACTGGATCCTGCTGAGAAATGCAAATTTGCTGGCATCCTCTTTAGTCAATAACTGCAGTGTGGCACCCTCTTTTGAAGCACATGATGTGCTACTGGCCTTGTTTATGATTTGATTAGAAGGGGACTTTAATAACTCTTAAGTTCACTATGCTTTATATACACCGTATGCACCTGGAGGTAAATAAGGTTGAAGATCAAGATCCTTTCATAGTACATGTGCTTGTATCTTTGAAGATATTTCTAAATAGAGCTGTATTTTCTGGATGCAAATAGATTCATGATGCCATTTGAAAATCAAGTCTTTATTTTAAATTAAGCAGCACACACAAACTAGTATGCGCATTATTCCATCACGAATTTCCAACCATTAGTCATCGCTTCATCAAAATATTTTTAACAGTTGTAGCTTGCTGTCTGTTTGAGAAACAGGACATGCATTCAATTCCACATGCGGGATTCCTTCTAGTCATGTGTCCAGGCAACACAAACATATGCTGTCAGTGTTGTATTAGGTGCACAAAAACACACACACACACACACAGAAGTACAGACAGTCATAAGAGCTATAATGGTACCAACATGAAGGGGGTGGGGGCTTCTGAGGAGGCGCTCCAATGAAACATAAGCAGGAGACAGAAATATACCACGGAGGCGAGCAGCAGACTGATGCACACCTTCCTTTTTAATACAGCCTGCACACTATTAAAGGATAAAAGAATATGCTAGCACCCAGACTAACAATGCCAGGTGCGATAATGAAGTTAATTATGTGTTGCCTTTTGTGCCAGTCCACAAGCGCGACAGATGCCAGTAGCCCTGAGGAACTAAGCGCTCACCCATGGTCCTCCAGATTGCCCCTCAAAGAAATCCTTTTCACTTGTCCGCCCGTTCCCTATGGCAACAGTCGGCCCCCTCTGCGTCACCTGCCAGCAAGGGAGCAGGTGGACCCAGCGGGCCCAGGTGGAGGCTTCACCTGTCACACTTCCAGAGCTGTCCTACGCATGCCAACACGAACGTAAACTGAGACACAAATAGTCCAAAACCTGCAATATTTCAAGCAGGTTTCATTATGCGAGACACATGGAACCCGCTGCACACACACCAACACATGTAAACACACAGGCGTTTTATAAATAGGCATATTTTCATGTGATTACAGCACATAGAGACCGCAATATATCACACAGACTATAGGTGCTGATTTAAAGGAGCATTTTTTCACCGGTGATGTCTCCGAGTGCAGCTCTCTCATATGTTACAACACCGCTGTAACATATGTCCTTATGCTCTATTTTTCCTTTATAATAAGAGCTATTTATTTGCAACTGTTCTCAGTTTATTGTGGCTTTATTATTTGTAGTGCATACACATTTAGATCCATCCCTATTTGTAACTTTCTACATTGAGCTGAAGAGAAAATCCAAAGAGTGCACCGTAGATAATCAGACAGAGTGCTCTACATGAACCGTAGAAGGACCATACAGGTTGTATGAGGGCTGTGTGTCACCCTTGACGTGAAGTGAGCGACAGTCAGGCAATCCACGACAGTATCTAAGGTCACAGGCCCTCACCCTGAAATACAACGCAATCAATACTGGCAATGAGATGCGGTGTGAGGGGTGGTCTATCAATACCTCTGGGCCAGAAGGAGGTAGATTCATAAATCAATCCTGTCTTTTTAGATTCTGATTGTACAAGAGCACTTACAATGGCAGGACATGAGGGCATGTCAGCAATTTACTGTTTTATTCAAACAAAAACAAATTTCCTCGGCATGAATGATAATAAAAGTTTATGAAAGTGTTACGTTTATTAACTGCTACATTATGTAGCGGAGATCTATTTTAAACCAATTATGAAGTTTTTTCCCTTTGCACATACAGTATTTTAGGAAGGAAACCAATATGCTGAGTGGAGAAAATACAACATTCCACTGTAAGCCTTTTTACGCAACTTGACAAACAGATTGATGATTTTGAGCAGAGAAATGACAATGATGGAATACGCCATGATATTAAACTACTGGTCCAATGAATAGTACTTGATGTTTTGGCATTGACAACTAAAATCAATTCCAAATGCTATTAAAAATGTATGTTTTCTTCCTTTTCATTCCACGGCCTTGCTTGCTATCCCAGCAGTAATGGCATGATAAATGTGCAGGGAGAGAATCGCACGCCACTTCTGAGCTGACAGTGTGGGACGAATGATGTAGTGGCTTCTAATGCACTTTACCGGGAAAGAACCAATAGCTTTACTGGACGGCTGCTACTAACCACAGGATGTCAAGGGTTACTTATTGGGATCACATCTATCTATCTGTCTGTCTATCTATCTGGTGCTGAAATGTCCTTCACATCTTGAAGGCTGTTCATTCGCTGATACAGGAGGCCATTAGACACGAGTGGTGACAAGTGCGGACAATGTGATATTACACTTTGTTGCCGGCTCACTGTGCACATCCTATTCCCCTAAAAGGGTGAATATCTGTGCAAGGGCACTGGGGTGTGACCTTTGGTTCCACCGTTACCCTCAGTTGGGAAATCAATGAAGCGCGTGCGCAAAAGGGCTCCCTTAGGACAGTCCACATCTGCACAAATCAGCAGTGTTTTGTCACCACCATTTTTTCACAGTTTTGTCAGATGAGATCAGAAAGGCACAAATGTGCCACATTTTATGCACCTACACCGGATCTTCACATACAAGGGGACTCAAGGGACAGGTGATGCTGGCCATACTTTACACGTCTCGAAATATATAGAGAAAAAAATGAGGCCACGTAAGTGTCAAAACGCAAAGTTTCGATCATCCTCACAATGCTGTTATTGTTACTGTAAAGAAGTGTTCTCTATAACACCCAAATCTTCCCCACAATCACAACCTGCACTTTGTAATTTCCTCCAGATTTCTCCATACCGTACAATAATTTGCTTTCTAGGCCCTCTATTTGGCTCTGGTCTTGTCTTTGCTTGATACCATACAGTGTATGAGTTTCTCCCCTCGGGTCTTTTAGACATGCAGAATACTGAGCTGTGCACATTTAGGTTGACAGATTAGTTTACATTTGGTTTGACACCACTAGAGAAGGGTTTGGTTTGGCCTGCAGTAATGACCGCTGCTTTTCTGGGTTGGTTTTTCTGTTAAAGCATGGCCTACCAGGAGAAATATGGAGATCCCCAAAACCCTGACCCTGTAGGACCTGCCCATGAGTTCACAGCTCCTCGTCTTTGGAACATGAGGTGAATCATCTATATGGGAATTCATATATACCAAGTAAAGCAGAAAGAAGCCCTGGGGAAGATTCTGTTTCTAAATTAGTGGCCACTGAAGGCTACATTACGGAAGAATGCATAATCAGGCTTCAAGTGCGCTTAATTCAACACTGACCATCTCAGAGAGAAACACACAGAGACAGAGAGAAAACAAGTCAGTCAGTCATGTTCTTATTTGTAAATTGACTGTGGTTATAGTACATGCATTGTAAGCTTAATCAAAATTATTTCAGTCAGATGCTTGTTATTTACATTACATGTTTTAATCATCTTATGTCTTTAAAATAAATGAGCTCTGTCGTTTTTCTTGATTCAGATGATGATAAACAGACATATCCAACTAATACAGTATGTGCTCCTTATACCTGATTAATTCGTTCCCATCTATGTGAGACCACCTCTCTAAAAGAGTAGCGCAGCTGCTTTGAGATGGATCAGGTCCCTTGGCTGAACCCTACCACACATGCACACAGACATAGAGAAGCGCACACACCTATAAAAAGAGACACACACACACACACTTTGTTTCCCCTAGAGTGAACTCCACAGCTGTTCCTGTTGGAAGTCTGCGTGATTTGGATCACCAGGGCCAGAACAAAGTCTACACGAATGTAGGTGCCTTAAGGAAGATCAGTATGAAAACAAATGTTAGATATTTAACAAAATATATTCCAGTTACATAGCTGCAAAAATACCTTTCAGGTTGCACAATTAGGTGCCCTTAAGCAAAGCATTTAACCCCAAGTTGCTCCACTTGAGATCACTGGTGACCAATGTATTTGATCCGGGCTGTACTTGAAAGCTTCCTGCTGTGTCGGTATCAAGCTGGGTATTTCTAAAAGATAGATCAGCATAGCTGCAGATTCTGTGCTCAGTCTTGAGGTGACTTTGGAGTCTGATGGTGGGGAATGGTTCATCACTGCATGCATTTGGTAGGAGGCAGGGATTCACACATTCACATGAATTTGTAGCTAGTCCAGCTTAATCAAAGTACATTTGTAGATATAAAGTTATTCCTATAATAGTGTACACTGTGTGATTTCTTTTGCAGATGATACTCCGCTGTATCTTTCTGAAAGGTTCCAGGAAACTGAAGGTACAGTATGAGTCGCTTTTGGCTATGAACCCACCTTATCTTGTATTGTCTCTGGGAGGACAACCACACAAATCTTGTTATATTTGCTTTCATACTGTACTTGAATTGTCCTATCTGCAATTGGTTCAGGTCACAACGTTTGTCCTGATTTTGGCTTCTTTCAACCAAGGAACATTTTAAGATTAGTCTTCTACCTCTATTTTTGAAAGTTTCACCTTCAGTCACAGTTTAGTTGACATTCAGTTTTGTGTGTATCATTTTATTTTAGTATAAAATGGAGGTATATTCATTCTATATGTACACTAACTGCAAAAACTATGAGAAACAGTATGCAGTAGGAATTTGGGACACACCAAAAGTTTCAGATGAATTTAATTTCTGTATGAAGTCACTGATGGCCAGCAAGACAAAGCACATTATATTACTATTATATTATATTACAGTATATAATTTATTTTAATCAAAGCTTTTGGCTGATAATATTATTCTGTAGATCTGACATACTTAAAAAGGGTTTGGATAACTAATAATAATTTAAAATCGTTATATATTTCTTGGTATATTATTGTCATTACTGACAGTTTTAAAGAAAAGAAGGGACATATTTAGCAACCAGCCTCTCCCTCACCCAGTGTATACATACTACATCGATCTCACCGCAATCAGTGAGGCCAATGAGGCATGAAAAGCATAGTGGTTGCTGATTGCTTACAACTAAAATGGCATTGATCTGAGGTCATTTCGTCCTTCTTATATATTGTAAAGAACATACAATGTTTCAATTAACCTCAAATGTCACACAAGTCCTCTTTTTGAAATATTTCTTCCTGAAGGTCACGACTGGGTGTCGTCAAAATATTACTGTGCAAGCAGATTCATGTATGGAAATAAAGCATTTTTAATATCTGAGCTCATGCTACAAGAGGAAAACTCAACTGTGACTAAAGGTTTTTAAGTGCAAAGTCAATCCCAGTGCCTTTCTGTCTCTACAGAAGTTGGCCGTTTCAAAGTAATGTCTTGTTTCTATTAGCAAGGGTAATGGCTACAACTTGACAACATCCCATTCATTATCTATGCAGACAAACAAAGAAAGAAATCTATAAAAAAGTGTCAACAACGAAATTGAAATTGGCAATCTGCCACTGGGACTATGCATACGTTGGTGTCCAACCATGAGATCTCTTGGCATAGTTAGCACACTGTCATCTAGCATAGTTAGCATTCTAGATCAGTTGTGCCATTGTAATTTCTCTCATTATGCCAGAATAGATTAAGTGGTTATTCTGGATACTTGTGATTTGATGAACCAGATGAGGTGCTTTGTTGGTTTGGCTTGTATAGTGATCCACCCACTGCTTATAGGAGCAATGTGACATAAATTACAAGAGGTGTGGGCACTGTATAGTGCAGCTTTTTACCTCTGAAGGTTAGAGGAGCTTTGTGAGACTCTGTTTCCTTAGAGGTTGTCAAAGTTAGATTGGATAATTTAAATTCTTTAAAAATAGTAGATTTATTATTACACCACTGTAAACTGTGATCATTTTTAGGCCTGAGGATGAATTCTTATAACTGGAGACTTTTCTTCTGGGGCTGCAATGTAGTCACAATTTAAGTTTTTCCAATACTTTGGTTAATGAAGAAATTCCTGCAGAACTGTTTATATTCCCATCAGCCTCAGCTGTACGTTGTTTAATACAAATAAGAAAATGTTGGCATGCTATGACATTAAACCAAGATTGTGAAGTAACAATTGGAGTGTCATCTCTCCTGGCATTTAGTGCGACTGTGTCTAATGCTGTGTCTTGCATACTTGCACTTGCTATTTTGTACTGTGAGTACCTGGATGGTGCACTCATAACGGTCAGAAAGTTGAAACGTTGGAGACTTCTCGCCCTCAGTGGCTGTCATTTTGGCTACGTAGCCGAAAGGGAGGGACGCTGCTGGAGAAAAAGTGGTAAAATGATGTAACTGTCCAGTTCCAGTTAATTGCACAACATAATGGAAATGAGATAACACTACCCTGCGGAAATTAACGCACTACTCCTACAAGTACATAGCGTATGAGTGTACTAACACAAGTATCTTAATTGAGACACAAGATAGGTACACCTTTACAGCGGCTGTAGACTCTAGTCTAGTGTCTCATAATATCTACAGCATGCTTTTGATTGCATCTTTAAACTTCAACATTTTACTATGTTTGATACATCATTTCTACAGTAAAGACAACATTATGTTTGTGGGTAGTGTGTGAAACTGCATATCTGCTCTCAACCCACAGCGTAGCACATTATAGTGAATGGATATAAGAGTGTGTATAGTACTACATACATTCACACACAGCCCAGCCTGGTGAAAGGATGATGGTGAGAGATGGCCTCAAGGGCCTCACAGCAATACCACATGACATCTTGTGAAAACAACAGTGACACTGTTTTTGGAGTGACATTTCAATACTTTACACAACTGTGAGACAAGTCATGGTTGCAGTCTCCTCTCCGTTCGTAGGACCTCGGTTAGAGAGGGGCACCTGCTTGTAAATTCATCACTTCTGGTGATATGAGCGGCCGTGACTAAGTCGATAGCTTGTATGATGGATAAAGATCACGTCCTTGCATGTTTGTTAATTTGCGCTCTGCTGAATCTATTGCCAGGACGTGACTAAATGTGGGTGGGCAGGTAACGGACCCCTCCTGGTGAAGATGTCTTAACGCAAGAGAGATACTTTCGAATGATTCATTTAGAGTGCCCCATAGTTCAAGGCTGTTTACAACCCATCCCATAGGCACGGTGAGCGAAGGAGGTTTCTGCTGTCAACACTACACCTCGTGTCAAAAGAATTAAGTCTTTCTGAACCTGTTTATGTATTTGAATATAAGGATTCACAATCATTTTTTGTGCTAACAGTATTTGCTGTATCTGTGCCAGGAAAACTATTCTGATCTCCTGTTTCTCCAGCGGGGGGGATTTCCTCTTTGAAAGTGACACCTGTGCCATTCCTGCTGCTGATGGGATCACACGGCTGAAATATGAGAGAGACGCAGCATATTGTAGTACATCACAGCAGTCTACTACCTGTGTGATTTAAGATAGTGGCATCCAGGACGCCACGAATGGCTCTTGCTGATAAATGGTGCCGTTTATGCCCATAGATAGAGAGTATGAGATGATGGGCATGGGTGTAGATGCCTTAAAGTCCCCCAGTCTTAACTGATCGTAACGCCGTCATGATGGTTTTGTTGCGTGGTCTTCAATATAAAGATGTTACAGAAAGACTTTTGATGTAGCCCTTCTTGTAAGATCAGAGGTTTAGCAGCACATATGAGTTACCTGTTTTCTGTGGTATCTCTGAAATATGGGCTCAACCATCATGAATGCATGTTCTTGCAACGTGTGCACTGGGACAGCTTAGGACAGTCAACTAGGTTTTGATAGCGAGTCATTAAACAATCAACCTGAACCGCGGGGGCACAAGACTGTCATATTTGTTCTGGACTTTGTCCATGTCCGGGCTGAATAGTACTCTTGACTCCATCGTACAAGACACAACGGTGGCTGTTATTGTGGGTCATTATACATCAGCCATCTGCAACAGTGGCCCACCGCTGTCTCCGGTACTCCCTCACACATTAAAAATTATTATATTAAACAGGTTCTCAATTACAATGGCTATCCAGGGCTTGGTGTCCCTCTCCTGTGACCGACCTTTGGTACAGGTCAGCCAGTAACATAATGTACAATAGCAAGTCTGGAGTGCAGCGGCTAAGCTCATTGTTCTGGCTCTGAGTGTGTGGGTACAGTAATTTATCTGTCCAGCTGAGTGGCTGAAGTGTTACAAAGGCCTTCCTCTAAAGCGTGGGTTTGCCGGCTACGAGACGGTTGGCCTTGGGGGGCCAAATAGTTAGCCTGCATGGTTTCTGTAAGAGGCTCCCAAGCTTCCATCTCATCAAAATTTCAAGCCAAGGAAGGCTTAACTGCATTCTTGGGAGTAAACAAGGATGGGTTTAGCTCGCTGGCAAAGTCAGGAAAAACAGGAATATTTGTAATTGAAAAGGGAAAACGTTGGCCATCTGTGGGGGGAGCACCAACGGAGCAGCTAGCCAGGCCATATGAAATCAAATGAAGGATGAGGTTGGACTGTAGATTGAAATGACTAATAGCTTTGGCCCTGATGATATTTGAGGTTCTAGTAGATTTTCCGAAGTAGGTACCTTTTTTTTTTTTTAAATCACAGGAGATGAGTTACAAGCAATGATTTCTTTGCGACGGAATCTCTGTGCACCGCTGCAGCTGATGGTGCGCTGGTACAGCCACAGTAACTGCAGCCCTGAAAATGTCTACATTTAGACACAAACTGGAAGGTGTGTCAATTGAAGTGGACGTGTCGACAGACTGACTGTTTGGATTTGGGGTTTGAAGGTCAGCATGCAGCTGTGTCTGAAGACATGCCCTGAACCATGACATGTGCTGTACATTACTGTTCCTTAAAATAGCAGAAACGGCACAGCAGAACATTTTGTGATGATTTCAGTTGAGGACATGGGAACTATTGTATCATCAGAGGGTTAGGATTAGGGTTAGGGTCATGCCATTTAAACATTGTCATTAAAAGGTGATGAGAACATCAACATTAAATCTCAAAAGCTCAAAACATAAAAAACATGAAAACAGAATATGTAATTTCTTGGATTTGGAGTGTTGTTTACATATATCCTACTGTGTGTACAGTGCTATGTTCATAATATAATCTAGCATTTACAGTGTGGAGCAATGTGTTTGTTCTATTTGAATTCTTCAGCTTTATTACGTTCTGAAGGATAAAATTTATATTATTTCAGGATTGTGTGCCGCATGTCCAGATATATATAATGAAAGAAGTTCACAGACAGAAGGCTCAAGGTCAGCATACAACCCGAGCTGATTCAAAAGCGAATATCAGGCTAAATAATGTCCGCAATAAATAACAGCTCCACATTACTGTAAAGGGGTAATAAGTAAGATTTTACTGCCCCGTTGCACAAAATGACCATAATATATCTGCGGTGGGTTGATGGGATTATTGATCAACACAAGTGAATCAACACAACTCACCAGGTGCCGAGATTTCCTCTCTATTTTTGGACATGAAGCTTCCTGTTCGTTGGAATCTCAAGACACACTCCCAGGTGGCTAAAGTCCCTCAGAAATAATTAGGAATCCTGAAAATGTGACTTTATGTCAGTCACAGCAGCTGGTAGTCATTATTCTGGAGGTGTGGGTGACGGAGACTCGTGACCTGGCGACATCGGTGAGAACCTCCTGCCTGCTGGAAGACAGTGAGACAAGTCACAGCAATTTCTAAAGCTCTGTAAACCTTTGATTTCCTAATAAAATCAAAGACTGTTTTTTTTTCTGTGTCAGCTTGACACATAAAGCACTAAAACAATCCTTGTTTCAAGGATTAACATGGTGAGTTTGACCTTCTTTTAAATGAAGATGAATAAATATTCTCTGTGTGTTTTTGTTGCTTTTTCTGTGTGTGGATATTTAAAAAGGAAACAATGATAATAAATACAACTCAGTTTTAAGGAACTACTCAAAATGTCCATTGTGGAAATTTCTTGGAAACTAACATCCTCCATACAAAGCCATCTGGAGGGAAACATACAGTACAATTGCTCAGTTCATGGATTAGAAAACATATTGTTGCTTAAAACATGCAAGATCTGCAAGTTACTGAGCCCAGTAAAAGTCAGGAGCAACATTTTCTGGCAGATTACAAATCATTCCTTTAAATCATTGCTTTGGGAAATGTGCTTATTCATTTTCTTGCTTTTACCCGGTTAGCTAAACTTAGACTAAACACAGAGTGACATATTGTGGCCCTTCTTGTATAGTGAGACACTGAGACACAACTTGAGAGACTGTCCTCCCAAGAAGAATGACAGTATCACTCGTTTCAGGCCCCAAAATGATAATGATGTTTACAATGAAGTGACAAAGCAGCAAGAATAATTGTGATGAGGGCAAAAAAAGGAAGTGAAGTGACGTTGTTATAACAATGTTTTTTATACTTAAACCAAACCAACTCTTAACCATAGTGTAATCACATCAAGATTATTGACTAAAAGTTATTTTTCTTATCTATTCTTACCTAAATGTTGTTTTAGAAGCCAAATATGTATTTTGTTTTGGTGGTTGTACCTCATGGTGATGAGAGGACTTCAAAGAAGAGCCCTCTGAAAAAAAAAAATCTTGTTTTTCCACTTCAGTTTTTGTATTAAACATGATGGATATAATGTATTAATTAGTGAAATTTGGAGGTGCCAGTCAGTGGATTTTGTCACCTTCACACAAAGCCAGCTAGCTGTTCCTCTTTTGTTCCAGTCTTTATACTATGCTAATGGATCATAGGCAATAAGACTGGGTATCAATCTTCTCATCTAAATCTCAGCAAGACAGTAAACAAAAATTATGGTGAAAATATATTATAATATAGTCATGTAGTACTCCAGAGTCCTCATTGAGAGGCGATATGATGACCTCCTTAGTATGCAGAGCGTGGAAGATGGTTTTTGGAAAATAATATATACTGTAGATTTGGGTAAAAAGGTTGAATTCCTGCACACTGTCAGCAGTGAGTTGTAACATTTAGAATTTTACTTTGTCAAATCTTTTGCTGATAATTAGAAACATAAAAAAGAAATTGACTGAAAAGGCGTGAGAAATGCACCTTTTAATGTCTCGCCTGCATGTCACTGCCTGGCGTGTAATGTGTAGCTATAAAAAATGATAGTGTCCATCCATGGCTCATTTAGCAAATAAGATAATATCTCTTCACTTACCTGCCTGACAAAGTCACAGAGCCTCCCACTAATTCGCTTTATGACTTACTTCTCTGCGCCTGTGTGATAAGCTATGATAGTCACCTAATCTTGTAACTTCTGGCAGCTGTGAGCTATCTCATCAATTAAAAAAATCCCAGTGGAGGATTGGATCCCAAAAGGAATTACTAAAAAAAATGATTATCCAATTATGATCTGCTTACAGCTGTGTAATTATACTTGACCACATTTCGTCCTGCTGTGCGACGAGGGGATTGCTGAGGTCCGTCTCTTTTTTAATTAACCTTCATGAATGTGACTCAAAAACTGATGCTTTGGTGTGAACTCAAACTATGAATTGACTGATCTCACGTGAGCCTCGACTTGTGACACTTCCCCGACTAATTATAGCTGATGTTTGTTGATTTTTGAAAGTAGCTTTAATTAATTTCTGTCGAGTGAATGTGGACGCTTGGATTAATCTTCATGTCCTGCATTGTTACTTTAACAGGGAACAAATGAAAAGCAACATCGTAGGCTCTTTTTTGTGTGTGCAAAGAATCTGAACACAAATCAAAGTAACAACTCAAAACAACAAATATGAAACCAGTCGAATTAACTTAAATTAAATTATTAAAGGAATGTCTCAAGCCAAACCATTTTCTTACGGCTGCACTACATTTACCAGCCGCACTGCTTTTAATGTAAAGCATGAAGAATGCTGTATGAACCTAAAATAAATAAATAAATAAAAATAGAGCGTACTACACACTCAACATCCGGCTTAATGGACAGGACACATGCTGATGGAATATGGTTCAGTTCCCGGGAGAATTCCCTGCTCTTGTTTCTGATTGGAGGAGCAAAAAAAGAAGAAAACAACCTGAAGTGAATGAGAATCTTTTAGTCCCAAAAACGCCACAAAGATTTCTGCAAGTCACCAAAAAAAAAAGAAAAAAAGAAAGACTTATCTGTGTTTTAATGTGTCTGCTAGCTTCCTGTTTATTTATCATCTCTATTTGTTTGTTTGTTTGTTTACCGAACTCTCCGCACACTCCGTGCTTGCTGCACCTGCAGCTCCTTGCATCACTATGCTGACTCCTCTCTATGGACTTAAAAGCTTTTTCAATGCATCTCAAAATATTTATGAATCTAAACAGAGTTATTTTGCTACGGCAACTGAGTGGCGATGTGCGATGAATGCCGCAGAACCCGACCTATAGAGTCATATTTGCAGACTCAAGCATAAAAGTCCATTTGGGCAGTGAGAGGAGACTATTGACTCGCTATCGGGAGGATGTCTAATGGCACTAAAAGAACATGTTTTTGTGGCGGGATGGATTAGGTTATCCCACCGGCACATAGTGTACTGTGCCACCTGCTTTGAAAAACATGGGCAGCATTGTATAATCTTAAGGGACAAATAATTATTGCATGTACATATGCACTGTGTGTGTGTGTGTTTGTGTGTGCAGCCAGGCGTGGTTTTATGTATTTGTACTTTTTTTTTTGTATTTGAGAGCGTAAGAAGCATCGCGGCCCTCAATCTATTTTCTTCTTTTTCAGCTCAACCGCGAGGCACATTGCCTTAGGTCTGTTTCATATTGTGAATTAATTATTCTCTGCTGGAATTGTGTTAGAGCGTGTGTGTGTGTGTGTGTGTGTGTGTGTGTGTGTGTGTGTGTACATGTGTGTGTTTCAGTTTCTGAGTGTGTGTGTGTACTTTGTTATTGCAAAGGAAATGACACAGCAGAGTATTATTTCCCATCTACCACATCCAGACCTCATATTTTTGAATGCATTAACTCCATGGCTATTGCAAATGCGTCTCCAATGCCAATCACATTCCTTTGAATTGCAAAGATGGAGAGAGAGAGAGAGTGAGAGAGGGAGGGAGAGGAGAGGGAGAGGGAGGGAGTGAGGAGGACCTGAGGTGAGGGTGCAAGGTGGCTACTCCTCACTCTTGGTGGCTCTCTGCTTGTTAAAAAAGAAAAAAGAGGGAAAAAAATATCTTAAATGCAGCTATGTGCACTGGAAAGCCTCTGCTCGCTGAATTTTAAAATACCTTTGGCACCATTGTTTTTTTTTTTTTCCCCCTCCTGTGTGTATACAAGCTGCAAGCAGTCACGCAGCTGTTTCCATGGCAATATCTATCTGTGTGAGGAATTCATTAACCCTTTCTCGTAGGAGTTCCGTGTAGAAATCCCACGTAGAATACAGATAGGGAAAAAGAGGAAGGGATGCTACGGTGCTATTTTTGACAAAATGCTACTATTTATGAAATGCTACATGTTTTTTTCGGTGCACGATGGTGAATCCCCTGTCTGCCTCGGTGTTGACATTCATTGTTTCTGTGTTATCCAGACAACTGAAGACTGTTGCATCAGGCTTTGACATTTGAATTTTGAGGGGTTGGGGTGGGGGGACTGAAATGAGGACACTTTGAATGCAAATAAGGGCATTACACGAGTTACCCTTTTGCCAGAGGGATAAGAGAATGACCAAACGAAGCCTCTACCTTACAGCTTTGAGCTGGCAGGAACAGTAAGACGACTGCGTTTGATGAAAGATAAATCAATGGCACGCTGAAATCCATCTAGCCCGGAAGACAGTGTAATATCAAAGATACATGCAGTATAAAAACGAAGAGGAATATATGACATGATACATATGCAGACAGCATGTACCTACTCACACATGCAAAGACAAACAAGCACACTTACATACGCTCGCTCTCAAGAGGGGGGAGAGAGAGGTAACGCTGTTACCGACTACACACTTTGCTGGACGACGCATGTGTCACAGACATGCTGTTTTGATATTGATAAACCATTGAGAAGATTAACCTCATGCCAGACCTTTGCAAACACTTAATTAATTATTTTGATTGTATCAATAAAAGGCCAAGAGGGGTTTGGTTAAATATGCACCACCTTGAGTGTTTCTATAAATGAAATGCACTGAGAGTTGCAAAGGGACATGGGTGAGGTAAGGGACAGAATTACAGATCGGTATTAGTGTTTGTCCTCCATCAGTAGCTATTTAGCATCAAGTGTTGCGCCTCACCCATGCTGATTTTTTTATTTTTTTTGGAGCTGGAAAACCGTGTGTCTGTTTGAGTTGCGCACTCCTCTGGTGTCGACGGCAGATGAGTGTTTTAGGTCAGTTAGTTGTCTTAGCTGCCTCACCTCGAAGGATGAACAGGTAACTGCGTGTGTGTTAAGCAGCCGGAGTGCACAAAAACACAAAGTGAGAATTATGTGACGCGTCTAACCTTTGCTTGGTCTGATTAGTATTATTCAAACCCCCTGAGGAAAAGCACCCCATGTCATCTCTATTGATCTTTTTAAAATATGTATTATATTTCCCCTGATTTTCTGCGAGGGCCGTGACTTTCTTGTTTATGGTCAATAAGGACATGATCATTAACTTCCAATTATGTTGGAACATTGGTACATCGCTGTGAGCAATCTGACAGTAGAATTGAACAATCATGCATGACACCTAAGTCCTAATGTTGAAGCTGAATGTCTTTCATTTTTATGTGCATGTTAATAATCACGAAAGGATGTCATTCATGCCAGACTGAGTTCGTAAATCACATACATCTGCCATCCTGTATTTATATGCCACGCCACATACAGTATAATGATCAATAGTGGATGTTATTCATGTGATGCATCATTCTGGCTTGCTTACATGATGTTTTTTTTTTTTTTCCTGACGGAGCAGAAGCATTAGCATGCATTTTCCTTCTTTCTTGTGTGCTATCTCTGGTTCGAGTGTAAACAGCGATCCTCACAAGTATTTGCAACATTGTGGTGCAGTTCAGCCTCAACGAGCAACACACTGCACTTTGATTGGGCTTTCTACCGTAGCATAGCAACAATTGCCTGGTAGCCTGCTCCGAGGTAGTGCTTCAGAGCTGTGTGCCATGTGTTTTTTTCTTTTTTCTTTTTTAAAGCCTCCAATCTCATCTCTGCGGTCAACGAATGCCGTGATGTACACTGAAGTTGAACCTTCATTTTCTCAAAGCTCGTCGGGAGCAGTGTTTCACAGCGGGGAGGTGAGCTCTCTCAATGCTACTTTGACCTGCTAGTGTGATCACAGCGTAAGACGCGATGGCGGAACAGTGGGTAATCATGAAACAAAGTCATTGAGTACATACAGCACCCCTATACAGATTAAAGCTGATTCATCCACCATCAAACTCCTATTCTTAGAACCTGGCAGAGTGGTTGCAGATCCCATGTTTTACTTCGACTCTTAGGCTTTCAGAGAGTGATCCACATCATTTATAATTCGGTCATGGGTCAGCGAGGAAGCTCCAAATTTGAGAAAAGAACTAGAAACACCTGAGGATCTCTGAACGCTGCTGGCAGATTTTGCGTCTTGGCTGCGAATGTTTTGGTTTCTTCTTCAGTATCTTGTTTTTATTTTGTTTTTTTAGTTTGACCTACTACCTGTAAACTTGAGCACTGAACCTGAAGGGGTTGGAGAGTCTTTCCGCTCGGACTCGCCATAAAAACAGCATGCCGAGAGCTGAGGATGTTTTTTTTTTTTCTCTTGGTGAAGTCATATCGCCCTCTCCTCCTTTTAGCCCAGGTAAGTCAGGCCTGGTGGACCCAGTACAGTAAAGACACAGGTCATCAAGTTGAGATGAATCAGGCCAGCGTTGCAATCTCTCCAGGGTGATCTCCGGGTTTGCTTTTCCAAAACAAGGTGAGATAGCAGACTTGATTCAACACAGTAAAGGACACCACACATGAACTTGAGCAGTCGTGTCACCTCTAATTTATGGACTCGGTCACCATAAATGAAATTCACTTCTGTGATGGTGACGTTCCATTGAAGAGAAGATGAAACATGTCGAAACCGCTCCAAACAGATCAGTCAGATATATCATCTGTTACTTTGAGTCAAATGGGGTGTTTGACAGACATGAGCAGCAAGAGAAACAGGGAGTGACTGGAAGGCACCAATGCATTAACCATGTGATACTATTTATATCAGAGGAGCAAGGGTGACCCAGTAACTCACATGTGTTATGCAACATATGAATGGAGCAAAAAAAAAGAGCATGGTACATCTCAGCGGCTTGGATCTCCTTGTCATAGATGCCAGTTAGAGTTAATTGCAGTAATCAGAGAATGCTGTGAATGGAAGCACCATTGCAAGTGAGACCGACTATAGAGGAAAGCATAAACTGAGCGTGCCCACAGACTGAGGGGATCCATCTGGCATGCTGTCACACAGGTTCCACCTCCATATTACTCTCCATTTCTGTACAGTACTGACACTGCTCTGCTCCAACATAACCTATTGGAGATGGACTGCCATCAAAGAATATATACATGGACAAGTCTGCTATTTCAGCAATTATCCCGCGCACGATCTTTGTTGCCTATGCATGAATATGCTGATTAAAAAAACGTCAAGCTGGTTTATTCTCAAATTGTCTGGTGAATAATTTGCATTTAAATCATTGAATTTCATGAAAACCAATTTTGTGCTCGTTGGGTAAGAGGATCTTCCACAAATTCAAAGGTGGAAGCCCATCGGATAACTAACTTTACATGGTTGCAAACAACTACAGTATTTCACTCCATTTAAGGACGGTAAGAAAATTTGATTTGGGATAGTTGGGGGAGGGCTGACGGTGTGAGAGAATTATATTGAAGAAAAGATGCTTCCTGTGGTTATTCGTATTTGCTCTGACCCTACTTTGCGCTCGCAAATATTTCAGACCACCCTCCGTTTATCAACAAAAAATAAATTAATTAAAAATCCCCCTTTTCCCAACTTCCCTCTATAATATTTTTTTTGGCAGTCCCTTAAGTGTCAAAAACAAGTGAACTTTATATGAATATGCACAGTGTTTATTCGAGTTTGAAAAAAAAAACTTTACAAACTGAGAATAATCATTGAGAATAAAATTATATTTTTGCAAATAGCTCAGAGTTTCTGAAGATCACGAACATTTGAGGATAATTATTAGTCCACTCCAGGCTTACAAACTCTAAATTAAGGCCAGGATTTTTCTTTAATGGCTGGACGCGAATAAACTTCTGACGAGGACATTGCACCCTCTGAACCACCCTTTAACCTTCTGCTGCACAAAAAAAAACCTCATCAGTAAGAAACAGACCAGTCAGCAAAGGTTTCTGTGATCGCAGACAAACTATTTTGCACAAATAGTCTTTAAAGAGCAGTAAAACAGTTTTAGTTTGGACTGTCACAGCTGAACTTTCACACACTCAATTTACTGATTTAGCTGTCTCAGATGGTCTCTTTTTGCAGATCTCTATAAACAGATATCTGGTTATGAATTAAGAACAATTTAAATCTGATTGTTGCAACGAAAGCCCATCCAAATGTGATTGGTCAATACTACTGAGACTACAAACCAGACCTTCCTGTTGCAAAGTTTTGGTCCCTTGGCTCCAGATATTGCATTCATCTGCAGATATTTAGCATAGACGGTATGAATATGGACATCGTATCAGAGGCATCACCCACAGGTTTCTAAAGAATCTCGGAATAGTGCCTATTGCTGTTTGCTGAAACAAGCCACCTGTAACGGTATCTACCTGTCAATCAAAGCAGCCACACTGTTAATCCTGCATAACTTTAAACCTTAATATCATTTGAACAGGTGAGTTCTATATAAATTCACCCTCAGTACAGTTGTCATGAACGGGGAAATTAGCTATAGAGACCAAAACTGTTTTTTGTACCAGGCTGCAAACATGTTTATTTCTGCTGTGAAGTTGGACATTTTAACATGGGGGCTTATGGAGACTGACTCACTTCTGTAGCCAGCCTCGAATGGACGTTTGAGGAACTGCAGTTTTTGGCACTTCCATGTTGGCTTCTCATCACAGCCACAGAAGTTGCCACTTGGTTTTTTAGAGCTTACCGTTTTAGTTGCTGATACTTTCACAGCCATCAAATTCTGAAAGTTTGTATGTAGGTGTAAGAAGTATGAACTGTGTTGTCTTGCAGATCATGGTCAGTCATGATAATGCCCTATCATGTACAGTGATGCTATCGTATTTTTCAATGCCCACCTTATGTCAGTCTCATGATCATGGGATCGAAGGCACATCTTTTCCAAAGCTGAGAGCACAGACAAGCCAAAATACAAACACATTTATGTTTTTTATGTTGACATTCAAGCAAGGGTGAGATTATTGCCCACACCAGAGAACATAACTGTTATTTCTCCCTTATGTTGAGTGATGTGACATCACCTACCCGGAGAGACAAAGTGAATCTTCCTCTTCTTCTGATTATGGAGGGCAGCAACAGAAAGCCGGCTGAGAATTAACATGTTCCAAAGTGAAATAAAATAAATCTGAGGCTCGGGTTATTTATCACAGTGCTTTAGGCCCTGACAATGATGATGATGAGGGTGATGATGATGAGTAGGAGGATAATGATGATGAAGCAAAAGTAAAGTGTAATATCCCCTGACACGCCACATTTCTCTTTCATGCATTATTGTAAATAACGTCCCCACCACCACCACCACCACCACCATCACCCCCTTCATCCTATCCAACACAAGTGGCTCCATGGTACATCAGTAGCTGTCTGCTTTTGTCCCACTGACACCACAGTGGTGACAGCATTGGGTCTACTCCTTTAAATGAGCCTTTGCGCATAGCCTTCGAATCACCACAACTGCATCAGTGCTGGCTGGGTTGCTTAGCAACTGGACAGCACAGAGATCCCTGAAGAAAACCTCCTCCTCTGTATAAAACACAAGCGTGTGTGTGTGTGTGTGTGTGTGTGTGTGTGTGTGTGTGTGATTCTTGAATTGTGATGTGCGCCTTAGCAATTTCAAGCAAAGGGGATGTTTATGTTTCACACACACACACCAAAAAAAAAAGTAAATAAGAAATAAATAAAAAAATAAATAAAGTCTTGCTTGTGTGCGCATCCGTGCTTGTATGTATGATTGTGTGTGTTTGTGTGTGTGGTGTTGTGGTGTGGTGTTGCAAAAAAAAAAAAAAAAAAGTGTAAAAGTGGAAGAAACGCATGAAACGCACCGGACACAACTCACAGCATCCTAATGGGTTTTCAGAGAAAAAAGACAGACAATTCAGCGCATGAACAGGCTGTCGCTAGGAAATTCCACCTTAGGTGTCCCCCCCCTCCTCCTCCTCCTCCTCCTCCTCCTCCTTCTCCCCCCTCACCCCCCCTCACAGTAGGATATTATTTTAATTTCATCTTTAAAAAAAAAAAAAAAATCGCAAAGATCTGCTCATCATCATCATCATGTCTCCTCGGACTGTTGATTCTCTGTCATCATTTGTTGAGTGTTTCCAGGAGAAGACGAGCGGACCATAATAACGTGTTCCAAACGCCATTTAACGTTGGGCAGCGGAGGCAAGTGGACTCCCCCCCCCCTCAAACAGGTTCGCATCTTTGATGTGAAACCCCGGCGTTGTGATACATGCATTGGCGTATTAAGGGGCCATCCATATTTCTCGGCATCTAATTTTTTTTTCTTCCACCAGAGGAGTGATATAGCCTGCTCTGACGTCTGCATCAGATATTACCCAGTGCTTTTTCAATGTGCATTTTCCCCTCAGTGACTTTGCGCTGATCTACATCATCATCAGCAGCAGCAACGGGGGAGAAGAAGAACAAGCAGAAGAAGAACAAGAAGAAGAAGAAGAAGAAGAGAAAAAAAGGGAATGAAGATTTCATTTTTCTTTTTTTTAAACCCACCGCTCCCCTCCAGCAGCCGACCAGCGTTTCCAGCTCAAACAAATATCTTTTAACAACATCACGTTGTGGAATAGTCTGGCGCCAGAGCATCGCTGGAACCATGCCTCTTCTGCAGATTTGGACTGGGAAATTTCATCCACCAATTTGATCATCAAGAGGCTGCTGCTCAGTCATTCATGCCAGTGTTTGTTTTTTTAAGAGGAAGAATACTTGTCATCACTTTTAAAAGTATTGTGTATGCTGTTTTTTGAGCAAGATGTCTGATCTTCTGGTGTTGGTCGAGGGGCTCTGTGACCTGCACGGATTTCCATAGCCGGGGAAAAACAGCGGGGGCCAATTACGATATATATATATATATATAAATATATATGTTATATTATTTTTTTTAGAACAAATATATATGTTATATTATTTTTTTTTAGAACAAAATCGGCAATTAGGGAGCATTTAATGAAGACATCGCATGCGTAGATGTAGGTTAGTTTATTCGACATTTAAAAAGAAAAAGGCAATTGCTTTTTTTTTCTGATTGCCAGTTTTTACTTTGTGCATTTTTTTTCTGGAGGACCACAGGACTGGTTGGATTATAGAAACTATATATAAGGATTTGTGGAGATGTTGGGTCGTCAAGAAGATAAATTATGTGGAATTTCCTCTGCTCTGGCGGCTTTGTCCTTCTTATGCTTTGTTCAAAGGTAAGAAAACGTCGCTTGGACACACCACCAACCAAAAAAAAAAAAAAAAAAAAAAAAAAACCTTAACACCGATAGATGTGATTACCGGTCAATAAAAGGCTGAGATGTGGCAAATCGCATTAAAGGGGTACCCAGGCCTACTTATTAGGGGGGCATTGCTGCCGATATATGCTCTAATAGACGGTGCTGTGGCGCGCGCGAGTGTAAAAACATGCGCGTGCACTGTATCAAGCCTATTGTGAAACGTAACCTACTCCCGATATGAAAATGGGAAATATAGCCACTTATGTGTATTGTCACTCTGAGCCCCATCTGGAATGACAGCCCCTCTGTAGGCTACAGCAGGCTCAGCCGATGATTAGATGGTTCGGATCAATCAGCCGACGATCGATTGATTACGCCATGGTATAAGCAGCCAGATGTATGAGACACTCTGCCTGCAAGGCTACTTATTTTATTCCATGAAGTAATATTCATGTAATCATCTTTAATTGCCTTCATTTTATTGACCGGAACCAAATCAATCAAAATTGGAAAATAATCCCAGCAGGTCATCATCTGTTGGAGGCTGGGTGTAAGATTTATTGTTTCAATAATCTTGTTTAGTCCTTTACACTTGTGAATTACTGCACAAGACCTCATGGACATCATCACAGTCCAAATCTCCTGATCAATTCCTTTATTGTTTTATTGTTCAAGGCACTGAGAGGCTACATATCCCCCTCGTGGCCTGCTCCTTTTTTTTTTTTTTCCTTGTCTGCAGCAACCTACAGCCTCACTTATGAGATTTAGGTGCTCTCTGAGAAGTGGGTCGCACTTTTTTTTTTTTTTTGACATTTTGATCCCATTAAAATAACCCTGAATAACAATTGAAAGGAGCATAATGTTGCATGGGTATAACCCTAAACCTCACAGTGATGCTTTCAGGTGTCAAACCAACAGAGTCCTCTAACCCGGCCAGCTTGATGAACATCTGCACTACCTATGAGCTAATTGAACAGTGCTTCCCTGGCTAAGCCGAGGGCTAGTGCTCCTATCAGGGGAGCAATTGTAACCCACTTCCTTCCCTCACATTCCCCCCCATACGCTCATTCCGCACCCTGCACTTACAAAGAAAAAAAAATAACTCAGGAACCTCAGCTGGAGAGCTGGGCCTCTGTCAGGTGATGCAGGTCATGGCACCAATGTTATAGATGTCAGTCAGACCAGTGCGGACTATATGTTCCTCCTAGGGATGGTCTGCTTCTGACAGCGTGATGGGAGGCTTATTTAAATACATGTCCACGCATGAGACATGACATTGTTACTTTTAATGCCATTGTTCCGAAGGACCGACATCAATAAAATGCTTGACAGGTGTATCATCATCACATCCCCCTCAACTGATTAGATGGATATACTGTAGGTGGGGCTACAAGGAGGGGAAATGCATCTACAAGGCACCTTTTTTTTAACCTTCTCCATGACAACACAAGAGTCGGTATGCTTTTAATATCAGGATGTCAGCGTAATGTGTTGCAACATGCAAAGAAATGACATCTGCCAGCTGTGAAACCGAGGTTGGCATAAAGATTGAGAACCAAATTGAGAAAATGTGACAAAACCATGGATGAATTTACACGTTGGGGTGTCGTGTAAGGCACTCCGTAAGTCCCCCTTCCCTTTGTCAAAGCCTCACCATGTTGTTGACGTAAGGGCTTTCTCTTCAAAGGTGGTGTTCATGTCATTAATGTTGAGAAGAAGAAGAAGAAAACGAGTATGTGCAGTTATAATTCGAGGATGAAATGCCTCTTAACACTTGTGGTTTTTTCCGCCCTCAGCTCCTCCACTGGAAGCACCGGAATGTCTGTGGCCAAGACTACCGTGGACAAGTTGCTGAAGGGATATGACATCCGTTTAAGGCCTGATTTTGGAGGTACGTGTTGGGGCTACATCTGTTTTGTTTTGGGTTTTTTTATCTCAGGTCTCAGTTGTCGAGGGTATGTACGAGTCAAGGTGCGTACACATTGATATTTACGAGTCATTCCTCTGGAATCTGTCGAAGAGTTGTCCTGTGGCAAAATAAAAGGAATAGCTTTGAAGTGACTGCTACCATGTCATTACTATGCATCTATTCACATATCGAAGATGGCTGCTTCTCGAGAAGTAGGGCACACACAGAGAAGAGCAGTCAAACACTATGTTTTTTAAAACCAGGGATGATGAGTGTATTGATTTTTAATACTTTTCTGATTAGAGACGTTTTATGGCTGTTTTGTGTTACATAGCGGTGTTTTTGAGCATTTGATTTGCCGATCAGGGAAAACCCTTCTACCACATTAACTTTTATTGGAAGCTGTGCATCGTTTACATCCGCTCTTTAGAATACTGGTTATTTTGATAATTGCTGAAAATAGAAGGCGTGGGGCACAAGTCATTAGTGTATGTCATTTGTGTTGATTGTTTTTTCTGAAACTATTTAACCGCAATAGGTGTTAAGCGGCATAAAAATAGTTGGGATTTTTGAACGGCATATTAGCCTGTTGCTAAAGAATCAGCCAATGATCAGGCTGCTTTAATGTAAAACTGAAGGTTTGGAGAAATTGGAGCAAAACAAATCAACTGTGGCCCAAAATATGGGAGAATCTTTCCTGTTTCATCGTTTTGACATCAACATCTGGAGCCTGGTCTGTGCAAAGCAATTCACTGATGACGTCATAACTCATCACTGACTGACAGCCATAGTAATGGCTCTAATTCAATATAGGATTGTACCTATTCATTTCAGCACCAGCTTGCTTGTTCCTACATGTATTCGGAAAAGCTTATGGCCACATTTACTACTGAAAAACAAAGAACAAAAGAGGCTTTTGTTTTTTACTTCCAAGGCATGTTAATGGACTGTGATGTTAATTTAATGAGAGCAAGTAATGCAGTAGTATGTCTGTCGCCACTTAAATTTGCTCCCGCTCCAGTGTTGCGTGGTCAAAAAAGCTACAGTATCTTAAAATGTTGTCTTGTTTTTATCGAATCAGGTGTACAAGCGTCGCAGCAACGATAGACGTGGCGTTCAACTTGTTGAAAAAATAAACCTTAATGAGTGCTAGGTAGAGACGATGTGGCATGACTCACCTAGAGAACATGTGAGTATGTTATGCAGCCAGGTTATGTGTATAAAGTGTGTGATGCACAATTGGCCTATTTCTGTATTGCTAAATATCACGTTTAGAATATGTTTCAATTGAATTCTCGATGTAGATAGACTTCATAGATATTCTACAGATACAGTTTGTCTATTAAGCCTATATTATTCTCCAGTATGTGTTTTAAATAGGCTGCAGGCAGCAGCTTGTCACTCCTGCGACTACGCCACACTTGATGAGAATGAGAGCAAGCAGTGAAAAACCTATAGCAGGTGCGCCTCCTCATATAAACCTCCTCTGGTTGGGTGCTCTGCCAAAAAAACAGAGTGTCTGATGAAGGCTTATGTGCCAAAATGTGTTATCCTGATGTTAGCCATTGTAAAAATATGTTATAGTTGAGGTTACGTCTTCGTTCCGTGTGTTGGAGCGCTGCCGTTCCAGTGTTGTTTCGTGGATTCACTGGAAGGAAAACGAGAGCAAAGAAACATCCCACTGACTTTGTTTCTGACAGTTGAATTAACTTTAAAATGCTCAACAGTAGTTAACGTTTCACATTTTAAGAATTCCAGCTCAAGTCCAGTGCAAACAAATGCAGTTTCAAATCAGTGTTTCTAGAACATATTCGCACCTTACTCTGCCCTACTTATCTTGCTGGAAGGTAGTTGGTGCAGCCGCATGCCAACTCTTTGGGTTTCTATCTGTTGGCAGTTGGCAGCAATTTTTGAACTCATCTTTATTGTCTTCCTCACCAGCAAAAGTGTTGTCACTCTGGACAAGTCAAAGCAGACAAAAAGAACAAAATGTAACCAAGAGCTGCTTAAATTTTGTTGCACTTTGTTGATACTGTACATATTTGACTAAAAAACATCCATTGGACACTTTGTTATAAAATCACACATAACAAATTTAAAACAGATATATTGTCCATAATGAACTATCTAATCACTAATCATGATATTTGCCTTAATTACCATTTAATTACCAAGAGAGAAAGAATCATGTCCCATGTGTGCAATGATTTAAATACCTATGTTATTATCAAATACCACATTAATAAATCATGCGACAGCATCATGCCATGACTGTAAACTGTGTAAATAAAAATGTGAGGAAATAATTTGTTTTGTTCTAGATTTTTGGTATTATACTTCTTTATTTTAGAGCTACCTTGACTTGAAGATGATTTCGGAAAAAACATTTCTACTTTGGTGTTGGTCATAGTCCCACTGTTGTTTAGCAGCCTGTGAATGCACTGGAGTGGGCAGAGCAAGTTTTGAAGAGTGAGTATCCCAGGCAGAGAGTAGCTGTGCTTTACCCTCAGGCCAGGGAGCTGCACTCCATCATGTCTTGATATTTCCAACATCGGTCAGCTACTTCTGTCGTGACACAACTGCTGACAACCCTCAGCTCTCCAGATTCAACAAAAAGGGTTTTAATTTGGCTCAATGGTGGACACTGACTGTGGCTCCTAACAGCCGGGCCAACACCCATATTCGAAATAAAAGGTGTATGTCGATGGAGAAAGTCTGTGGTTTGAATGGGACAGAAAGAGGTTGCCAAAAGTGGATTTAGCACCGTATATCCAGATGAGAAGCCCACCTTACAGTCTATTCAGACCCTGCCCTCTTCTCCACATATTTTCGTGAGCCAAACTGAAATCCAAGAAAAGGTACACGGGCCCAAATGGCAGCATCCCATCATTCAGGATTTTTCAAGGGAATTCAACTGTAATTTTCTTGAAATTATAGTTATTATTGTTTGTTTGTTTTTCAAATTGCAGAATGCGGAAAAACTGTCTTTGTGATATTTTTCCAGACTAATGCATCAGTTGCAAATTGTGTATATACTATATATCTTTTCTTTTTCATTATCTGTTTGGATGTAACTTCCTAACAAATTGCCCATGGTCACAGAGCTGAGTCATAGACCATGACCCCCATACAACCTGAATAATGCATTACATAGATTTAGATTCAGCAAGGTTACCGGAGCATTGCAGAAAATATCATTTTCTGAGGACAGCACCAATGCACCAATATATTTTTTTTATTTCCTTTAACCACATTTTTGAATCATCACACTTCTATATGATATAAGGTGACTATACTTACATTGTTCGGGAATAATTGGACAAATGAGCGCAACATGAACTGGAAGGAAAAATGACACATACTGTATGTTTGCATTGCACTCTACGTTTGTCATCAACATGAAGTCTCTGTCCTTAAGTTTCACTGTGGGAATGTATATTGGTCATTTTATTTCGGGCAGGAACTCATTTACAGACCAATTTGACTCGAGTCTATTTTTTAAAAATGCCATGCGGATTGTGATTTCAGCCAGCAGCATTTTAGCAGTGCCTATTACCAACTGGTACATGCTTGCTACCTCAGTCTTGATGAATTTTATCTTCTTTATTTAATTGTAAAACCATAATGAAATGAGGATGAAAGACATTTTAGTTCCACTTTCTCCTTGTTACACTTTCCCACTCATCAATGTCTCGTATACACTACCTTTTTTTTTATTAACGAAATACAACAAGCTTTAACCAGGTAACAGCAGGGCAAATAGATATGCAGAAAGCGAGAACATTATTGTTGAGAACAAATGTACTTTCAAATAAAATTGCATTTTGCACAGTTTTGTGCTACTCATGTTCTCCTCATCTTCCAGTATCTTAAGGTATAAATTGCATTTGACATGGTTTGGGATGAAAAATCTTATTCAGGGCTTCGGGTTTCCTGGATTAGTGAATCCTTTCCGGAAAAGCAGAGAAAAGTGTTGTTTTGAGTAGTCTGGTTGAGCTTATGATGATTCAAGGAGATGTGTGAGGATGTGTTAGGATGAATGGGAAGATAAGCCACATGGCAGTATGTTCCTGTTTGAGAGTCAGTTAATTTGTGGAAAAAAAACTAAAGCTTGGATAGAGTAAAGGTAGAGATTGCCACATTGGTAGTAGGATAATGAACAAGGTGAAAAAGATCTCTATTCAGTCTGTTTCTGGTGTGTGTAATATTTCCGTCGTTGGTAGACCAGAGTTTGATAGCCATTCCAGTAAGTAAGGTCAGATTGACAACCGTATTGTGGAGCACCATTGTGACTTCTTTGTTTCGTTGTGTTTGATGACATGCTCTAAGACAGGCTGCTCTAAAGGTTTAATGATGATGGCATACAGTGACTTCTGTTGGCCGAGTTCTCTTTTCTGACTTTCAAGAAAGCGCTCAAGATCTCTCAGGGACCTAAAGATGACTGCAAAAAAAAAGAAAAGAAGAAGCTAGAAATATTTAGATGGGACAACGAGGAGCTCATTTGTCATCTATGTGAATGACCCAAAAAATTAACGCTGGTCTACACATATAAACCCATACACACACCAACGGTGGTGCAGTATGCAAAAGTCAGGATGTCAGAAAGGTGATAGCAAAAGATGTGAGTCCTTGTTTCATTGACCATGATTGGCTCAGAAAGATCTGAGTAGGCAAAAAATCAAGTATGCCACTATATCCAAAGGTACTGTGAAGTTTTTAAGGTGAACTAGGCACCTTCCAGGGATTTTAAAGTTACGATGCACATCAATCCAGAGCCTAGCTCATACTTTTACAAGCAATGAAGAGAAAAGTATAGGAAGGGACTTCTCTTATAATTGGACCAGTGGATTTTTCCGGGGTAGCACCCATCGTATCAGTCCTGACAGGAAAAAAATGACATGAGTCCAGCATTAAAAGGCACAAGGATTTGTTCAGGTACAACCGCCTTGGGCAAAGTCTGCAGGTTTTCCAGCCAACCAAAGAATTCTGCCACTGAAATAACTCGTCAGTAAGATCACCTGCTGAAATAATCTGACTGTTAGCAGTCCAACAGCACATGTTTGGCCACCCTTGGACTAGTGTTAGTGGCATCCAGTCCCACCTTTTTCCAGTAAACAATGGAAAATCTGACTGAAGACATTCCACATGTGCCGGTGCACCTTGAAGAGCACCTTGCAAACCTGGACCATGTGCTGAAGATCTTTTAGAAACTGGGCTAAGCCTGAAAACACACACATTTCAGACACCTACTGTAGTGTGACATACAATCATTGCAGTGGGCCTGTAGCCAATGGAGGATGAAATCTGTCTCAAAAAGGCCACCAGTCGTATGACCCTTTTTCAGCAGAGGTCTTGGCAAACGACTATAGCAAGATGCTTTTAGGCCAAATCTGGTCCTGCTGTACAAGATGCAACGTGTAAACAGGTCCTGCACTGTAAGCTTGTATAAGATGGATATTTTCAGCTCAGTTGCCTGTGTATTGTGATGCAGATAATGAGATAGTCATGGGCTTTGCCTCCTCCTATGGTGTCAGTGTTGTCAATGAACAGAAAAACCCACATGTTAGTGTCCCTATGAACCTTTATGTATAGACTGTAAAAGTGTCATGAGCTTGTTCGATAACCGCCATCACATCCTGTCCATGGCCTCGGGTCGAATACAGCACCGGGTAGTACCAGCGAGTACAGAGTGAGTAAAGGGATTTCAAATACAGATGCACTGAGACACTTACTTGAGCTATACACCTGCTACATATGTCCTGAAGACAGTGTTGTTTTTTTGTTGGAAACTGTCACGTAAGCCTGTACAGCACAGCTGTTCAGATATTTGATAGAAGAGGACCTCATCCTGTTCTATATGTCCTATTTTGGCATGAAACAGTGTTTGGAAGATGGATGCATCCTTTGGGAACAGAATACCCCACAGTGACTGATCAGTGATCATGGAGTGATCACAGTTGAAATCTCTTGGTTGAAAAGCGGTGCCTAATTGTACAGTATGTCCAACATAGACAAGAAGCTCAAGAACAAAGTGAAATCAGAGTGTTTGGCCTATTGATTAATGGTTCCACCTATTCCTTACGTGGCTTAGAAAGGCCAAATTTGCTTCTAGGCTAGTCCTGACTTGAATTTGAAATCCATTGAAAAGGCAATGTTCCTCATCTGTCCCTGGGATTTTGGATGCTCGCTCAAAGTGGATTGATGACCCCATCACGACAAGGTGTTTGCAATCCATGGCCTGCTCAATACTGCACAGACTGGCAATGGGACAACATTCACCTGTGACCTTTACAGTGACTTAAACCAATAATAGTTTAGCAGAGCAAGCAGTTCAGACAGTGAAGGAGAGCTTAAGGAGATGACGAGGGACTGTCCCAAGACAGGTTTGTCTTGTTTTATACACCCGTCTCACCTCATAAATGACCATGAGCTGTGCGTTGCTTTGAGTTTTCCAAACCCAGAGGGGGACCTGTCTCATTTATTGTCGAGATAGCAGACAGGTGTGTCATTAAATTGCCTTGAGGCTATCTTCGCTTGTGAAATTACTTACGATGAAAGTCTTGTCGGTTTACCAGACCTTCCAGTGGGAGCATCCGTCTCACAATACTGTTGGCACCAATGTACGTGGCACCATCAGTGTTGTTGCCAGGAGACAGTTCAGACTCAACAAGGGTTTCTTTTTTTATCATTATTATCATTATTTTAGATACCTATATTTGGAGTGTAACAGCTAAAGATAGGACAGTAAACTGGGGAGTGGGTGTGGACAACATGCAGCAAAAAGGTTGTGGGCTGGAATTAAACCCAGGCCACTGCAGTAAAGGACTCAGCCTTAGTACATGGGTTCACACTCTACTGGTGTTCTTGCTCAGGTGTCACTTATAAACATCCTGTTGTTGACTTAAACTTGTCTTAGTGTTAAGGTATTTCTGTTTTTATGGTTCCTAGTCAGTCCATTGTGTAGGTTAAGCAGCTCTGTGAATGCATTTTTGATCCTTGGAGAGTAGCTCTATGCCAGGCAGACGTCATTGAGCATGCTCAGGGACACTCCAATATTTACAATTGGCTTTGCTTCGCTAGTTTACCCAGCTGATAGGAATGAAGCACAGCTGCCATTTTGATTGTAACGAATATGTCACCCAAATGCAACAAACTTGCTCTTCGAATGAATATTCTCTTTTCCAGCACAAATACATAAGCGTCATTTGAAAGTTGGATAAATTTGATTCTATTTGTGGGAATTGATGCTAATAATTTAGCACTTTGCTGAAATTGAGTCGTGTGCTGTACATTAAGATGATTTATTCAACCACTGAGTCTTCCATTAGCTATTTTTGAAATATGTACTGTATGTTGCAACAATATACGTGAACAAATATGCAAATATTGATGATTAATTTAGAAATCTGTTGTAATTCAAATAATCATTATGCTTCTATAAATTTCAATGCAAGTATATTTTAGTTTTAGTTCAATTTTCTGCAGAAAATGCTGCTTCTCACTCACTTTTTTATTCTTTTTGTCACTTACACTGCTTTGCATTCACACACACACACAGAGGCATTCAAGAGTGCTTGAGACCTTGCATGTCTCCGCATCAAATGATTATTTCGCTGTCGAGTTGGCTGCCACTGCAATAAAATCACAACTACAACCGCTGCCTCTCCTGGATAACACAGCCCACCTTGATATATACAAACCCCTCGGAAACACATGACACGGCCTCACTGAGACTTGGCCTCGACACATACATGTTACCGCGGTGGGATGTTCTGCCGTATGATGAAGTGGTTTTCATAAAAGTGATGACCCATAAAATGTATCTGAATAAATTTATTAAATAGAGTAATGAAATACATGACCTAGCTAAATCAGTTTCATAAGAGACACATTTAATTATTAACCAGTCTCGCAATACTTTCACTAATACGGTGTTACCTTGTAGTTGGTGATTATATGAATCAGTTTTATAATTTGCGACAAAAGAAAATAATTTTGAATACGGTGAACAGTCATGCAGTTTTGTCTTGTGCATATTGAGTGTTTTAATGACGCCTAGGAACCAGTTTTATAGCTTTTCAGATAAACTGTGCACTCTTGTATTGTTTGTACGTCTTCTTTGCTCATTACCTCAATGTGCATGGAAAGACTCCTAGAATACTTGTTGTTCCACCCAGTCAGCATATGTAGTAGGCTTTGTTTCCAGAATTAAGAAATACTGCCCATGACCATGAAGCAGATGCCATTCACCGGATAGTTTGTTTGTCGATACCGGTGACGTCTTTTACTTATGCCACTTATTCACTTGGTGTGTGGCCACATGTACAGCATATCTTTGTATTTATTTCTGAATGTGATCTAGTAAGAGATTGTTTTTTTGTCTGTGTACTTCTGCTACCAGCGATCACGAGTGCGCTGAGCATGGTTTGTACTGATGGTCATAAAAAAAGGGCCGGCTGATCTGATATTGTTTCTGTCACTATTATTGATGTGTACCTGGGAATCATATAGAGTACTGGGTCACACGTGGGCAGGCTTTTATTTGTATTGATCTTAATATTAAAGGAAAATTTAAAAACACGTGATTTTCATTCAGTTGGAAGAGATAAGAGGACGCAGCTCAGCTCTCACCTCAGTCGCACGTCCGTCCTTCTGGAGGGCATATTTCAAATCAAGCTGTCATCATCACGGGAATAGGTTTCATGATCTCAGCTTCCACCATTTACAAAGCATGACGGGTGACATGTCACAAATGCTGTGGACACGCCATTCTTTCAAGTCTAAAACATGTCCGGACTACAAAGAATCAAATGAGTCATATTATTATAAAAATATGTTCATCAACAGGCAGCGCTACAATATTTTAGGGATAAGTACAAAGTTAAATGTGCTCATCATGCTGAGAGAGTAAAGTTTAAAGTCCACCCCTCTAAATATAGTTGACAAATGTCTAGGGGGTGTTCTGGGGCAATTGCTTTTGAAATGGTGACTTTGGAATGAGCTTGTACGAGTGAATGTATTTTTAAAAAATTGCCAACCTAATGTAGCTTATGCTTAGTGCACCAGTCTAGGTTAAAGTCATTGAACGGCACACCGATGCACGCGCAGGACAAAATATACACAATATATAACATTTCAACCTGAATCATTATATACATCATAAATTGGGAGATGATTCACTGAAAATCACTGAGTAGAATTTGGTATTTTTTACAATTTAGCACCCCCCAGTTTCAGAGTGAAATGCCACTGCTGTAAATATGGAAAAAAAGGGGTTGACATCTTCGTTAACAGCCAAACATTAAGCAAGTGCAACAACACAAGACATAGCAGCCAGCTAATATCATACTTGTTAGTCCAACAGAAAGAAGCCCAGCTCGGCGTCTGTCTTTCAGGCTTTTATTTCACCAAGCTCTCGCCAACGACTAAAAGTCAGTCCCAGATTTACTCTTGCGTCCTCCGTCAACGTTCTCTGGTCTCATCGCCTCTGCCATTATGCCACTAGGCTTGGTTACATTGTCCACCTGCCCAGCTCTGCGTCTGACACAACTCCATCTATATTACCCGCATACCACAAGGCCTGGTGGTCCAAAATGCCTGTGGTACAAAGATGAAAACTCCCCCAGTGCTCTGAGCTCACAATCCCAGGCAGCCCAGTTAACAAATTGAGCTAACAGCAGCTACAGTTGGCAGCAGTTTACTTTACTGCCCATCAGGAAACTCTGTAAATCACAGGGAGTTAAGGTGGAGCAGCCGGAGGACATCCGAGGGAAAGCAGAAAATATTTTATCCATAAAATATGATCCAGTTTCACCAGAATAAGTGAAATGGTTGGTGGTGTGTGATTTAGGGCCGTAAAGAGCTTCATACTTCTCGCGGGTGATGGTACAGCACAAAGTTACGTAGTGCGAGAACAGGTGTATGCGGCACAGAGTGGTAGAGTCAGCTGCATGGGTGATTTGCCAAGTTGTTTATCTACTTTCTTAACATCCATTACAAGACAAGAAGATACATTATTCCACAAACACATATCATTTAGAAACTGAATCCCTGTTTCTGAATACGCTGTATAGCAGGCATGATTGTGTAATGAACAAAATTTCATAATATAGTTTCTATAGACTGGTTTAGAAGTTGTATTTGCAGTGTATGTTGTGTTCTGGACTGTTTCATATTATTCAGCTTCTTTGCAGTGCTAGTTGATTATGTCAGCATTTACATTGTCTTCCTCTCTTTCCTATACCGAACATGGAAAATAATTTAGATTATCAGCACAAATACAGTTCTCTGATGCTTCCCTAAGCTACTCTCCCTCCTTACTTTGTCCTTGTCTGGTGTAATAAACAGTGATATTGGCTTAGTGTGTATTAAATAGTATTCTGTCAGTTGTGCAGCAGAGAGAAAATGAATTTCGCTGAGCATATTGTAGATGTGCATAAACAGGATGACAAAGAAACTGGAGAGCCTGTAAATGTCTAACAGAAGGTGCTGTACTGGGGTAATTTATGAAGTGTTGTCAATTGGTGGAGAGCCCTGCAGATTTTAGAAATCCATGTGACTTGCTCAAAATTGCATGCTATAATGTTCGGTGATTATTTTTGGATAACTTCAAATAAAGAGCTTCAGAGGTGCATGTGGTGATAGAAAATGTTTTTTTTTTGTACAAAATGTATTAATAAAAGTTCTCTTGTGTCACAAAGGACAGAAGAGAACGTGTCCTCTCTAAGGACATAATGTCACACCAATGTATAGCTCCACTGAGGATAAAACAGAAAAGTGGTGACAGGGAAGAGGGGATTCAGGAGCGAGGTAACATTTTTGCAGTGGTGATCAGTTTTGGTTGAAGAGCCTCATTTAAACATTTAATGTACCCACAAAGTCCTATGCACTGCTTATTTAATGCTCTCTATAACACAGATGCTGATATGATTTTTGTTCTATAGCAACATGTTTTAATTGTGCCCTCGCTGCTTTTTGAGTATTTCATTCGGAGCATTTTCCAGCTCAGCCATAATTTTATCCCAAAGTTTAAAATGCAGATACATATATTTATTATTCTTTAGATTCACAGTCTAGAGTGAATTAAACTGTACTGATATGACACCTGCAGTGTCTCACATCACCTATAGCTTTCCGAAAGAGCTTTTTGAAATCTGGAGATGGGCCATCATCAGCTCTCGTAGCCAAAATTTGAGCAACAATCCCCAAACCAATGACAGTATAAAGAATGGAAAACGTATGTGTGATGTTGCCAACAGATTTCCAAAGAAGTGTTTTGAAACTCAAAAAATGTGGCGCTCTGGTTGCCGCCATCTTGGCAGTCTTACTTCCTCCACCTTCTGGCTAATCTAAAAAGCTGCAAAGACTAGGATGATCAGCGGACATGGGGCAGGCCAAATGCTGCCTTGGTGCTCAAAAAAGCCATCTGTAACGGCACCCACCTGTCAATCAAAGCGGCCACGCTGTTAATTATAAGTCTTAATATATTTTGAGGTGAGCTCTATGAAAATTCACCCTCAGTACAGATGTCATGAATGGGGAAATTAGCTATAGAGACCAAAACTGTTTTTTGTACCAGGCTGTAAACATGTTTATTTCTGCTGTGAAGTTGGACATTTGAACATGGGGACTAATGGAGATTTTGAGACTCAAGTTTTTGGCACTTCCACATGGCTTCACTTCACAGCCACAGAGAATGCCGCTTGCTCTAAACATGCCATCCTCATATTGTACCAATAATGATTGTTATGATTATGATTATGATTATTAAAGTCGCCAACAAGCAGCAGATTTAATAAGAAGTGAAAATAACTGAGATCTTAATTATGCGGAACAAAACATTTCGACTTGTGGATCTGAATTGGTGAATATTTCCAATCACTTAGCTGGAGTCGTCTTGGAGCCCGTGTTGAAGAGCCATTAGAGGAACAGCATCTTAAAGCACTTAGCAGTCAGCTATGACAATTACCACCTTAACATTGCCTACCAAAACTCTCTGAGCAGTGCATATTTGGTGTTACATGTAATCAAACAAGTCTTACGGACATGATTCTCTCAAAAACAGAAAAGCACAAGACATATTGAAGCAAGAAATTCTGGAAATCTGTAATGTAAGGACAAAAAAACTAAACAGAAATAGGTGACAATATAACATCACAAAGTCCTGCCTTTAAAGAATACACCAGTGAGAATATAGCTTTAATGTTGCCAATTGTATAGTATTGTACAGTACTGTAAAGTTGCCCTGTATGTAGTAAATAATCACATACAAGTTCAATGCTGTCATTTCCAAAATATATTTGTGTCTTCTACGAGCAACGAAAAGAATGGTCTGATTGACCTTTGAGCTACTTTTGTGTGTTCAAATGTGCAAAATATGTTTATTCAGAGAAAGACCTAAACATCATTCACCTGTCATTGGTTTGATTTTGTCTTTTAAAGGCCACATTTGGTTAAGTATGCTTCTGCACAAATTGCCCATAAGTATGCCTACAGGTGACCTTAGCTCACGTGCATATCCCTCTAATGTACAGTATGTTGAAGGTCATATTGCTTCCAGAACTGCTCAGAATACCGTATTCCTACTTCTTCGCCACAGGACTGCTGTCTGTTATGACTGGACTGAGTGCTTATCACATTGTAATGTAAAGGAATTTGACAGGAGCCTTTAATGGTTCCAACCGAAGGAGCATTAGCATACATTTTGCAGTTTAACGATCTCGAACATTAAAAGACATCAATAGGTGCCAGGACCGCAGGGATGTGAGAGTCTGACTCTATCAGCGAGGCAGCTTGTGGCCATAACTGTAAGCACCTGATCTCTGGCTATAGGCGGCTTTCGTTTTAACCAGTCTGATGCAGTTCAGCGCCAGTTCAGCCTGCAGCCGTGTCATCAAAGTATAGTCACCTGTCCATACACTGCCCGGGTTTTTTTACTGATCTCATTTACCATTGACCCAGCTGCAGCTTGATCTTGTTTGTAATGGAAACGCAGTAAATGTAGCCATGAAACTGCAGATCAGTCGCAGTGAGACTGGTGAGTAGAATAGATACTTAATTGACCGAAATATGCCCGGAAATATGAGTAGAAGCAGGAGCTGCAGCACTTTACATTCAGTTTCTAATGTACTACACTGTATATAATGTAAGTGTAATTGATCTTAGGCTATCCTTTGTTTCCTATGAGGTAACAGACTAAATGCTTTTAAGAAAATGTCTGCAGCTATTTAAAGAAATCACTTCCTACACTATAGACCGCTGACCATGGCCGCTGATTGATGCATGCAGGATTTCAGTGGGAACGTGCATTCTGGCAGCTGCGGCTATTAAGTGATATATCGTGGCTGTTCTTTCAAGACCAGTGGACATTTTTGCAATACTGAGGACAATCTCTTAGTCTGCGCTCTGCCACATGTCAAGCGGCAGGGCTGCTTTGCATAGGGGCCGATAGCACGGGCCATCGTAACTCAGTCTCAGCGTAATGCCTATTCAGCGCAAAACAGGAGTGTATTGTCAGAATCGCAGGATGGATGTCGGGGCATGTACAAGTGATATCTATCCTGATGAAGAGAGAACGCACGGTGATTTATTTTCAGAGGAAACACAGGAGAAATGCTCAAGTCGGGCGCTTCTCCCTTTTCCTTTCACTTAGATTTTCTATTTGAATTAAATGAGGTGTGTATGTAGGCAGGCAGAGGAGGGGGAGGTGGGCAAGGGTGCTGAGAGATAGCATGCAGGAGAAAGGACATACTTCATCTTCCTATTCAAAGTGTTGTTTTCAGCAACTTTGAAATGAAGGAGAAAAATGCTGATAGAATTGCACCAGAATGTATCGCAGTGGACTGCAAAGTAGAAAAACCCTCGGTCAGACATTGGTGAGGCATCCTGCATGCGGGGCGTTTTTTTTTTTCTCCCCCTTTTCAACTCTTCTCTTAAGGTCCCCAGCGATTCACTTTTTGAACTCGCAGTGATTGATGGGTGGTGTGCCCTTGACAGGGGCCCGGGATTGGTTGGCCAAGGGCAAGATGCAGCTTTCCAATTGTTTCATATAGATAAACAAGGAAAGAAATGTCATTTACAGCATCTGGAGATAGATGCTGTCATCCACGCTACCAGGAAGCACACTTAAAAGCCCATCTCATTATTGAACTCCAACAGCCAGCCTTTTAAAACGGGTTTCCACATAAAAATGATGTGTGCATCATGCAGAGCGGGAGGACAAAACAAGATGGGAGAGTGCAGAAGACGACGGCAACATTACAAATATAAGAGCTTTACTCTATGGTAGCCTTATACTGCACTAACATGCTTAAGGACAAAGATCTTGATAATAATTGGCCGTTTTAGTTGCATCCTTTCCATTTGATCGACTGTGTCTACTAATAGCTAGAGTGGAAATATGTTATGAATGGCTCAGCATATGTAAGGATATTTTATATATTGTGGTACATCTGCAATTTTAATCCAAAAGTCTAAAATATACAGTAAAAATTAGTTTGCTGGTTACTTTGGTTATTGATTTTAGTCAATTATATATCGCAAAAATACATCACAAAACAAAACAAACAGTACTTCTGCTTTGTGCTGCATAGACCGTGGTATAATCATGATAACGCACTCTGAGGCGTTCTTATATTATATATAAAAAACCTGGGCACCATTGTGTCTATTATAACTTACATGCCTCTGTTATGCATCAATAATCCGTCATCTGTCGTGACGATTTTGCACAGATCAGTGCACGTGATGATGACGCATGGTAACTACTACTGCGACAACAGCAGTGTTACCCCCCGTGCACGTTAACTTAGAACGAAGCCGAAGCCCAAAATATCGAGCTTTGTCATCACAAGAACCGAAGAACTCAAGTAGCTAGCTGTTTGTTGGCACTGTTGTTTTTTTTAAAGTGCATGCTTTCAAAAGATGATCCATTATTCAAGATTTTTTGTTTTGTTTCGTCGGCTGGGTACATTGACATTGCAGGTGCGCTGTGCATTGAGTCATCAGGTTCAAATCAAGGATGCAAACATTTACAAATAATTTAAACGCGTGTTATTGCATCGACCTGACGAGCTGTTTTTCTGCTGATGCGGTTTATATATTTATGTGGTTTATCCTCACAGCATAACTGTATATCATATAAATCTATTTCTAAACTAAACCCTCTCTCCCTTTACAACCTGCAAAGTGCTCATTGAGTTTATAATTTATACTGTGTGTCCATTAAAAGCAGGAAAATAGATCCATCCAATTTGTCTATTAGGTCACATGGCTCCACTTTTCAAATATAGACGTTCGTATCAACTGATTGATGAGTAAAACTTTATTCCTCTGGTGGCACAACATACTTTCCATCTGCTTCATTCTTCTGTTTGGTCTTTGAACACACACACACAGACTGTCACTTATCCTTTTGATTCCAGTGTTTTTCATTTGGTCTCCACAAGTTTGTTTTCCTAACTTTTACATTCATGCTCTTGACGTACTGTTTTTGAATTTGTCATTTAGAGTCCGTTATCGAGCTCTGCTGACTTTTGTTTGACACGTAGTTGTTGTTTTTGTTTTTTTCTTCTTTGTTTCGTTTGAGGTGCGTTTCTTTTTTTATCTCACCTGCACAGCGTGTGCCTCCTTCTCCGTTCTTTTGGTGTATCGTTTCATGTGCAAATAAATGAACTCTCCACTCTAGATGGCAGTGCAGGAGAAGAAAAGAGTATTAAGTAGTGAGATTCATATAGGTGAAAAATAAGTCTAATACGTGACGCACATCTTTTTACATATAATTCTCATATTTGGAGGCCATAAGGTTTGTTTTTGGGGCCCCAGTATTTCACATTTTATGTTTGTCTTAATTCTTGCAGCATTCTTTGTTCACTGCGATTGTTTGAACAAAAGTATCAGAGGTCATTTAAAAACTAATTGGGTCAAAATGGCCACCAACAAATAAAAAAATTGTATTACCTTGCACCAGAGTTGGTGTAATGGTCACAAATTAATTTATTATTAAAGAATTAATTAATGAATCCTGCTCTCTTGAGACATATTAGCCATGATCGTTGAGGAGAATCTCCTAATTACAGCAAGTTAATATAATTATGCAGGCAGCTCCGGCAGCTCCTACCAGTACACTGCATGCCACTGAAGTAACTGGGATTATCTGCATGTGTTATGTTATTCTGGGGATTAAATATGGCAACAGCAAATACCTAAAAATCTTTACCTTTCCCATTTCTTTTTTTTTTTTTTGAAATGTTCACTTCGAAAATGATGAAGCGACATGGAAATAATGGCATTGATTAAAACCGTCAGTGTGTGGACTGTGTGCTGAATAAATTAGGCCTGGAAGTAAATAAATAATAAGTTGGAGCATAAATGAATGAATTAATAAATTATATACTTCTTTAGCCAATAAGTTTCCTAATAGCTTCGGGATAAATCCTGCAGTGGGCACACTCTGTCCTCAAGTGCCCATACTGTACATGGGCATGCTTTTTGATCAAGAACTTAACCTTCAACAGCTTTTATTTCTTTTCTTTTTAGGTTTTAGATTAAAACAGAATGGTGACTTACACATCATCTGCAACTCTTTCGACGGTATGAAGCATCGTCTTGAGATTTAATGTTATGCCTGATGATGTTGCTAAAGAATTAATGGTTTAAATGTCACTGTTTGACCTAAACCTAGATGAGCGGGCATACATTTTTGATTTACGTCCACTCACACGCACAATTACACATTCATTTTTTTACATTATTTATCATTTGAATAATATTTTATTTTATAAATGCCCGATTACATCAAACTAAATTAAACTCAACCTTCTACTGTAATTCACTCTTCATCCCTTTGGACTCCTTTTATAATGTTTCTCGTGGGATTGTAATTTATGAGTTGGAAGGGCAGCCTGTAATATGTGCAGCGTTTCATAATTCACTGACAAAATCTGTGTAGGTAAGTAGGAAGCATTGTTCATATGCAGCTTTTTACTGTGGAATCTAAGTAGGTTTCATATATCAGGTGCAAGGTTTGTGACAGGATAGGACGATAAGATGAGGCCACCTTTACTTATCCTCTGTCTCTCTGGCTTCCTGTGATGTACTGCCTCTGCTCTCCTGTTTTCCCTCATCATTTTCTTTTGCCGTCTCTTCTGTCCTTTTTCCACTCCTCATACTAGAGCTGCTTTAATGATTTCCCTTTATTCACCAGCTATCACTAATCTTACCTGGCTGTTGCTTTATCCGAAAGTCACCCTAACAGTGTCCTTTATATTCAGTAGCCCAAGCAGCTAGCTTTTACGGTTAGATTATTATCCCCAGATAATGATGAAACCTGCAATGATGCCATGTACCTTTTTTTTTTTATTTGATCAGGAAAGTCTCGTTGTGATTGAGATCTCATTTTCATTTTTGAGTGTATGTAAAACATAACACAGGGCACTTAAAATCATGTAATGTGATTATAATGTAAAAAATAGCAAGAGGAACAGCAATATAATATATAACATAATACAATAATCATATAGTTATAGTTTCTTCTTAAAGTATGTTTATAATCTAGTGCATTGTTTGTCATTTTAACAAAGAAAGTAGATCATTACATCACAGGGCAGCTGACTAGGTTAGGTATCTATCGAGATATTGTGTTCATTGTTAATAAATTAACTGTTTCACAGAAGCAGAGTAGTGCAATTTGAATTTATTTAACTGCACTGTGTGGAAATTGTTGATTGTAATCTGTCTTAAGTCACTTACTTTCATAGAATATTGTTGTTTACATATCTGAATTAAGTAAATTCAACTAATAGTTAGTGATTATTAGTTGTGTTTAGCTAAAATGCAAAGAAAATTTTGAAGCATTTTAAAGGAAAAAATATTTCAACTTCACCAACATCTTGTGTTTGGCCTTAATATATTAGCACGAGGAAATGTTATTTGTTACTAAGGCAACTTTTGAAATATTTCTTAATATTTATTGAGGCTGTATGGTGGCTCAGTAGTCCAACTGTCGCCACACAGCAAGAAGGTCCTGTGTTGATTGTTCAGTGTGGAGTTCACATGTTCGCTCCATGTCTGAGTGGGTTTCCTCCGGGTGCTCCAGTTTCCCCCCACAGTCCAAAGACATGCAGGTTAGGTCAACTGGAAACTTTAAATTGCCCGTAGGTGTGAACGAGTTTGTCACTCTATATGTGTGTTAGCCCCCGTGATAGACTGGTGACCCATCCAGGCTCTGGCAACCAGTGCATGCTGGCATATAGGCTGCAGATCTTTGCAGTGCAGGAACAGGAACATGTAGAATATTCCTTAAAATATTCCTAAAGTATAAGATACCTAAATATATGTTATAGGTTAAACGGCATTGTTTCTTGATGAAAATGTTCTTTCTCTTGTGAATGAACTGAACCCGGCACATTCAGGTTTTCTCATTTTGTGAACTTGTGAAGATGTTTAAGGTCTTGAGGGTGCAGGATGAATGAATTCGACCAGCACAGGGAACTACAGCAGCTCCCCACGGTGACCTAAATAGCTTCATTCATAAAGACGGTCTTCATTCACATCCTTGTGCAGTAATGTAGAAACTATACAACTACCTTCCTCTCAATGTACTCTATATACATTGTACTAAATGTTAATAACACAAGCATGATATGAAACGTCACCATCATTCGGTGTTTAAGAAGTGTTCACTACCCGTAACTCATGTACACAGCCCTAAGTGAATGGTAAAGATGTGAGTGATCACGTTCAAAGAAGTCGTCATCAGTGTACACTGTAGACACAACGACATCAGAAATTGCTACAATGAAGCTGAATTCAATAGACTGCGGCGAATAATTAAATCTTAAGGTTTCCACTGATGTTCTGCATTTGGTTGATGCCTATCAAAGACACCGTTTGGTTTGGTAAGCAGCTGTGCCTGATCTGCATTCTCTGCGATGGTATTGGTTGCTCTCTGCCAAGATGTAAAATAATTGATGAGGCCGCCGTATGAAATGCAGAGGAAAGAAGCATTCGGTGCGACGTAACGTATTGTTCTATTTGTTGTTGTTGTTGTTGTTTTTTTTGGAGAAACAGGCTTCATGAGAGCAGTAGCCATTGAAAACAAAAGCAAACACAGACTCGACTGGATAAATCATCATGCTTCTCTTGCAACACTGTAGGGAAAATGCTGCACAGTTGCTATGGGACCCTCTGTTGCTAGGCAATGGGTTGATTAT
Source organism: Larimichthys crocea (assembly GCF_000972845.2). Taxonomy (NCBI): domain Eukaryota; kingdom Metazoa; phylum Chordata; class Actinopteri; family Sciaenidae; genus Larimichthys; species Larimichthys crocea. The sequence continues at coordinate 15,395,617 of NC_040032.1, forward strand.
CAGAGTTTTTTATATAAGAGGCAGAGTGATGTTTTTCTTTTTCTTTTTCTTTTTTTTTTGCTGTCCAGCAAATTTGTTTTCAGAACTGACAGGTTTTTACAACTGACGGGATCTGTGGAAAAACACGACAACACTGTCACTGATTTAAACTTGATTTATCCAGTTTGATGTGTTTGCATATGCGGTATGTACACATTATGAGTGTTCACATGAAATGTAAACATCACGAGCGGTTTCACTGGTAAACACTTATGTTTTATACCGTAAAACAACATATCTAGCAGCTTCTCTACTCAGCCTCTTTAATCTGATTTCATCTGGTGCTGTATGTGGTGCAACAAGCTTCTTGTCTGTCGAGAACTCATTCTTCTTGGCACAAGTTCAGAATCAACCCAGATTTTGCCAAAAGACTTAACTCGGCACCTGTTTGCTGGCAATTTATGATGCGTTTATTAAAATATCCAGTTTATAAGCAGTGGAAATGAGTGAGTGAGGGAATATCATTGTGACGCCCTCTTGTGGTTGCATTCGGATATCAGATGAATCAAGCCTTTTGTTAGTGCATGTAGTGGTTTGGTTGGAGGTTTGAAGGGTGTGTTAAAATCAGCACGGTGTATCAAGCAAGAACAAATGCAATGCCTTTTTGTGCTTTGCCAAATTCCATATTCGCCACGCACGAGCAAGTGATATCAGCAGCTCAGACTCACACACGCAGAGACGCTTTCCAGTTAACAATAGCCTGATAAAGGAGTCATACAAATCTGTGTTCTTCTTCTAAAGCCTGCAATTATTCATACAGCAGACAGATCTTATTTTATATTTCATGGAGTTGAAATTGACATTGTTAACCCGAACAAATGCAAGAGTAAGCGAAGGTTCTGATGTGTCCTGATGCATTGCTTACCAGTAAAGATGTATACTATACACATGATCCATCATGCAGTGTTTGACTTCACTGCAAAGCAAGTTTGTTTGTTTATGATAATTTTTAAATAGACAGAAGATAAAGCTGTTCATATATATACATATTTTTTCCTTGAGGAACAGATAATAAGTGTACACTTTAAACTTTGGCTGACGTTGACAAGCCATAATGGTGGCAGTTATTGATTTTTAATAATTTGGCGGGCATCCAGCTGGTTACTCTCCGACAGTCAAGCTTTCTTTAGGGTATACTCTATCTAATATTGTCTGTACAGTGACGTGGATCCTCCTCCACAGAGACACTGCCCTCAGCTGAAGTTGGGATATGTCTCGTAATCTTATGACCACTCCACGACGCTGAACTTATACTGTTTTGATATGAGCTGCCATTACCAAGGAAAACATTAACTAGGGCAGCTTCACTGCCCACTACATCAGTGTAGCTTGTCTGCCCCGAGGCTAGATAAGACTGTCAGACTGGAAGCTGAATGCGGCGACACATTGTTGGAGTTGAGAGGACAGCATACATAGATAATAAGCAAAGAAGGGGACAGCTTGGCTAAATGAAAAAGAAAAGAGGCAACTGTCAACAAGGAGTGAAAACACGATAAGCACAGTGAGATGCATGACTGGCTGGTTTTTGAACCATCGAGGGGATTTACTCACTCCCGACCCTGCTAATAATTCCTTCAGCCGTGATCCGGGTCAATCATCCGGTGCAGAAACACAATTTAGATGTTGCGAGGATGATGTACTAATTGTAAACGGTTACCACGGGGATCATCAGGCAGGCTTTGCAATTCAGTAACCATGTAATGTAAATGTTACAGCGTTTAGTTTCATAATGCAGTTATTAGTATTTTTAAGGAGGCATTTTGCATTAAAGATAAGAGAAATTAGGACATCCCAGAAGGCTCAGCGGTAGTTTTGACATCCCAGAACCGCCCTCGCATCACACAAAAGTCGCCTACATTACACCCTATTCTCTCTTTGCCTAATTATTTTCTTACTCAAGATATTGGGGACTTATTTTACTTTACATGTGACAAATCTTTGCCACTGACCTCCACACTCATTTCTCAACTTGCTTTATTAAACAAATAAATTTAAACCCAGTAAAGACTCTTTGGGTCTTTTAAATACATGCTATATAAAAAAGCTCTTTTCATGCCTACAGTGTGTACAGGACTCTTCAAGCATGATTAATGAACAGACAGAAATACTATTTGTTTTTAATACTTTGTTTAATTAATCGCTAGTTCTGCCACATGACCCTTTTAGTACAAGGCACTGTCAAAGAAGTCATTAACACATAATTTATGGTCTTAATAGTAAGGATATTTGATGAGGTAATGATATCCAGGAAAGCCAGCAATACCCGCTACCCAGTCAGAGTAATCAATCATAAATCATGCAGGTAGAGTTCAGACGCTTTTGGAAATATTAGAGTAAATATGAAGTCAGCAGCTGGAAACAGGCTGGTTTCACACTTTTTGTTGTACAGATTAAATAATTGTGATAGTGAGTTTAAGAGATGCTGCAGGGTGAATTTTCTCCTCTAACTCAGGGAAAGAAAGCAAAATGTCAAACTATTCCTCTAGTTGCTTGATAAAGGTGGGTGTGGGAACCTTTGGTAAAACACTAACAAGCTTCTGTGAAAATAGATGCCATACAATAGTATTACCACTCTTTTTAGGAAAATTGGGAATTATAGAGAATGTGCAAGAAGACATGGTCTCAAGTCAAAGTATCAGCTGGTCGCTCTGCTCTTTAGGAGTCGAACGTACTTCATGATTTGATTGATCCGCTCCCCAGCGTTAATTCTCACATTGTGATTTAATAATAATGACCTCTGTTGCCATAGTGAAAACTAGAGGATAAATTGTACATCCCGCTTTGAGGGCCCACCTCCAGGAAGCCTCAGTGCTGTAGTAAATTCTGCCATTTGGAAGACTGTTGGAATATGCCCCGAGCTAAATTTCAGACGACGGCCGAAGCTCGGAAAAGTCTTTGTCATACACAGCTGAGTGAACAATCCAAAAATGCCATATGGTGAGTCTCCTGTTTGACTGACCAAACGTGGTGGAAAAATAGGTTATTAACCTGTCCTATACGACAGCTTGGAGAGTGGATTAGATGTTGTTGCCATGGCGATGTTCACAAAACATGTAAGAAAATGTCATCACATTAATGAGTCACGCTGTAAAATGTTTTCTGTCGCTTTATTTCTGCAGTCGTTTTTCTGTGAGTGAAAGGACAGAAGAGGTTAACTGTGAGATCATGTCTTTCTATTTCCTGACACTAATGCATTATAAAGCAGTACAGTAATTAAGTAAATAAGTAATTATAATATAAATAGTATAATAACAGCAGAAACGCTGGGTGTCATCTTTTGTTTAGGGATAATTGTTGGTGTTGAACATCCGAAGTCTCTGCTGGTTGCCCGGCAACCTGACAGTAATGACAAGATTTCTGTTACTGCTCCTGACCGAGAAATAGCCCAGCACATTGTCCCGCATAAAACTGCAATTTGTCATGCTCGCGTTTCAGTTTTTGTATGAATTAAAGACACAAGACATGAATGTTAATTAGTGCGCTTTAGAAGTGCTGGTAGACAAAATATTTTCACCTTTGGACAAAGCCAGTCCATCTGTTTCCCCCTCGTTTCCTGTCTTTATGCTAATCTAAGTAACTGACTGCCGCCTGTATGCATTATATACTTACCAGACAAACATGAGAGTGGTGTAAAACTTCATCAGTCTTAAACAAATTTAACCAAATAGCAAACTGTCTGAACATTTAATTCATTTAAAGGTCCAGTGTATGAGATTTAGGGGGCTTTATTTACAGAATACACAAGAAATTGAAAAAAAAGGCATAAGGTGTTTTTTATGCATTTCGTGGCCACCATAATTTCTCCTTTGTCCTAGGAAGGAGAGAGTGAGGCGAAGGGTTTGCAATCAGCAACCACACCACTGGGGCCACTAGCCTACAGATCAGTCCTTTGAACAAATCACTGCGAAATGCTGCTGTCTTTTATTCTTTACAGATCTGGATAGCTGTCCATGTCAGTTGTCCATTTGCAACATTTGCAACGCCTTGTTTATCCTGCATTAGTCGCCCTCCTCTCCTCTGTTGGTGCTTTTACAGTGTTTTACTGTAATCATTCTGTAAAATTTCAGTAAATGTCGTCTAGATGATTTACTGTAGGAGGTGGAGGAGAGTTAAAACTGGTCCAAAATTTTAGTTTGTGTCTGTATTTTGTCCAGCCCGGCATCAAACTTGTATTGAAAGTGTGATATTGGCTGACCTTAATATAAAACCGGAAAACAGGAGCAGTTTGACACGGTGGATTCTTGTAAATATATTGGAAACTGTTTACACACAGATATGGTAATTGTTCACAGACAATATAGTTTCCCTCGGGATGGTATGATCTCTTTTTCTCACTCACGCCTTCCTAAGAAAAGGATATGAAAGATAACTGTAGTTATCGCTTTGTTCGTTATTGTTAATATTATTTTTAAACCATTTCCAAGTATTCTTTGTGGGGGGGTGGAGGAAATGTGGGAAATGTTCGTCGACAATTAATGGAGAGATGCTTATTTAAAGATGAAAAGTGTTTTTTTTTTTAAAGAAGCGTTGTTCTGCAAACTTGTGAAGTGCAAGTGCCGGCAGCAGTTTTATTTTGAGAAAGCTGTGGTGACAAAGTGAGTGCCTGTGTTTCGCCAAAGCAGGTCAAAATGTGCAGAGACAGACAGACAGAGAGACAGACAGACAGACAGACAGACAGACAGACAGACAGACAGACAGACAGAGAGAGAGATTTGGTGCTTTCTGTTTTCATCTAGCAAACGAATGTACTTTGACATCTCTGGGGAAAACTGTTACTGGTTGCCTTCACAAAGTGCGATGGAAAATGGCCCTACTTTTTTTTTTTTTTACAGAAAGAGATGGGTCAGGGAATATGACAAAGCTTCAGGGCATTTAGTGTAGGGGGAGAAGTGAGGTGGGGAAGAAAATAGGATTACAGAATGTAAGAAAGAGGATAGATGGGACCTTTTTAGCCAAGTGGTTTGCTGGTTAATATTTTAGTTCCATTATTTGAAGTGAAATATCATAATTAACCGACATGTGCACCACAGGAAGGTTCTTTGTGTCATTTTCATGAATCCGGGTGCGTCTTAGAGTCAGTTTCATACCCTCATATGTTAGTTTGCATTGCGTTATGTGTAATATTACGCTCAGTGTTCACTCCAGTTTTACAATAGAAACTCTGTGATGTCATACACGAGTAGTCACGACTGTCTCCCTTCAGGCTTTGGAGTATTTTCTGACCCTAATAGTATAGGATAGTACAGGGTAGTACATCTTTCCGTTTGGCGCAGATCCTACAAATAAAGGCTGAATTATGATCGTATTTTTCTAATTTAGAGGTTTATTAAAGCTTTAACCAAACGGTCCAGTTAAGATAATTAATCCATCCAAAAAATGATCCATTTACTCAAATCAAATCAGCTGGTATTGCTGGCACTTCTACTTTGTTCATAAAATTTGCGTCCATCCCCTGATATTAAATTCAGTCTCTACATCACACTTGTGACTTTTTTTGTAAACCCTTCACATCCGTCAAAATTTGTCCACTGGTTTTGATCTTGGCACATGCATGTGCACCACAACAGCTACTTATAGGTGGATTCATGCATTAAAATGGGTGAAGGAAGTGCAGTTAAGGGATGTCAGTGTATATTCATTGCATTTTTATTATTATTATTTATTTATTTTGGTTTTGAGAGAGCAGTGCTTAAGGTAAGAGATACATCATCGCTCGTAAATAAGACATAAAATGATTTATTGGGATCCTGGCGACATGCCCTGCAGGGGGGGGGGGTGTCAAAGCTTGAGCAAGCATGCAAACAAACACACATTAAACCACCTGTTTAAGGATTATACAGCGACGGGAGAATTTGGTTTTCATTGGGTGTTTGCACCCTATTATACTTCATGCAACTCTAGTTTGTGTTTATTCTGGACTGAAATATTCTGTCCGTAAAAACCACCATGTAATAAAGGAACACCTGATGAAGTTTTGTCCATCAAAGTGAGAGTTTCAGGGGGCCAATTTATGAAAAGATAAACTCATCCCTGACTTATTTCATAGAATAGTTCATGCCATGCTCTAACTGAAGCCAGCTCTAACAATACTCTCTGTTATTTCAGTGACAAACACGAGACTGACAGCTTATTTTTAGCCATATCCAATTAAAAATTACAGACATATAGTCTTTATTTCAGGGCCGTGAAGGTATTTGAACAGATGAGGATTATATTAGCAATTTAAATACATTGTCAGAAATCTGTACGTGCTCTGAACCATGCAACATTCCCACGACTGCCTGCTGTCTCCAGTGACTGTCGAGATCTGTTTTCCATCCTTTTTGCATTTTAAAAGTGTCGTATTTTGAGAGGAATCAGAAGAAAGGGAAAGTTCAGGTCAAAGAAACACTGTGTGCACAAGTGATTGATTACTTTAAAAAAAAAAAAAAATCTATTTTGTAAACCTGTGTGGTACAATCAGCTGAACGTAGGAATGAATCACCCCGTTCCTCTGTGAGTCACGGTGGCCCATTACTGTCTGTACCCTTAAACATGCTAATTACATCAGATTATTACCAAGAAATTACAAAATGCTTGCTGATGACCTTAAAAAATAAGCTTCAACCACTTCCAGCAGATGTTATGTAGCTCATGGATGTCCAGTCGTGCAGTTTTGTAGGGAATAAGGGTCCTGCAAAGTTTTAAAGAAGAGATAAAATGTGAAAACAAAGAGATCTAAAACAAATGTACAGGGACAAAGAACAAACAACCCATCTGAACAGGACGGTATGAAAACCGTTAAGTACGTTTCTCGTCATCTGTTTTGTCCTTAATTTGTTCAGTGAGTCACTGAAAGGACGTAGAGAGAGAGAGAGAGAGAGAGAGAGAGAGAGAGAGAGAGGGGTCTACAATGACTGTATGATAATGATACACTTGATGAAGTACATATTGTCGTGTTTTCTGTGTCGTTTATGACCCTTGTGCTAATGCCGTTTTCACAGTGATGCCACGGGACGTTATCTGAATACACCGATTCAGCACTGCCACATGAGCCGATCACTGAACTGTTTCTGTTTCCCCGTGTCAGCATTTCATATTTTATGGACTGATCATTCTCACAGGCGCAATGTGAAGCTGACATGGTTTGAAGGGGAGGCGAAGAGGGGAGCGGGAAGGGTTGTTGAGGATAACATTAGGACTATAAATGTATAGGAAGAGAACGTATTTGTAATAATGAAAACACTGAGATTCACTGTCAGCTGTTCACTCTCAAAGTTCAGCGCCTGCGGTAGCAGCTTCTCGGGCGCCGGGTGCCAGTTCTTTCTTTATTTTGCTGCTCGCTAGAAAAAGGTGAAAAATAAGGAAGAAAAACTTTGAATCTGCAGTCCTGCGTTTAGCTTCTTCAGCGTTACTGACTGTTCACCAAAGACAACTACAAAATGAATCACCTCTAGGTTACCGGCTTAAAATTAGCGGATACAGATGGTGAAGTATGCATATCTGTGTGATCGCACACGACACAGAAGTCAAGGGGATTGTGGGTACATGGGCACTGTGAATGGATAATCCTTGTAAACCCAGAGTTGTGTGAATATTAAAGTGGGCTAAGTGTTTATTGTACATGTAAGGGAGTTGATGTGCATAGATGTTTACATGTCTACAGCATGTACTGTAATCATGTAAATAAGGCACAGTTTGCCCTTCTCTCCTGTTCCTGTACATGAATTGCCAGCCTAGAAATTAGTATGGATGAGTGCATTCATTTTCTCAGTGTTGTTTCGTAAGCTTCTGAGAATAACTGCTCTTTATTTCCTGTTTTACATGTTGTACTCTCTAAGCGGCAAGAGCAGCCTTAGATTTGCTTTGTCACTGGCGTACTGCGCACGACAAGAGCAGCCCGTAGTTTGCTTTAAAATGGTATTTTTTCATAGATGATCATGCAAAAATAATACATAACATGTGCATGAGTGAAAATGCACCAGTTTACTTATGTTAGGGTGTTTATTATGATGTAAAGAATGGACGTCGTATGTTTATCTGTCGTTTCTGAAAAGCTTAGAGTGTGGTGGCTCTGGCCATCGCCGTTTTGGTAGTGCTACCTGGCAAAGAAGTGGATCGTTGGTGGATGTGAAGTGGGCTTACTGAAGCCTGGGTGCATATAGCAATTGAGTTATATAGGAATTTAGCCTCGGTACAGTTGTCATGAATGGGGAAATTAGCTGTAGAGACCAAAACTGCTTTTTGTACCAGGCTGTAAACATGTTTATTTCTATGTACATTTCTTGGTGCAGATGAAAAGTGCTTTCAAAGTGCGGTAGTTATCCTTTATGTGATATTTTACTGACAGCTGTTTTCCTTTGTTCCTTCAGGTCCTCCAGTCATCGTAGGAATGAGCATCAACATAGCAAGCATCGACTCCATCTCAGAAGTAAACATGGTAAGTTACAAACTTCTTTGTCATGTGTCTTGTTTTTTTTTGTTTGTTTGTTTGGTCCCCACCAAAGTTTGAATTCTTGATCCCTCACTGGCTTCCCACCCACAAACACCACCAGTTGTGGTTGTTGGACTGAAGGATCAAACCAGGCCGGGGGTACCACTACAGAGTGTCTGTGGTAGTGGTGGGCATCCTGACTGAAACCTTGATTTTGACAATAAATATACAAATAACAAATATAGAAGCTAATAATAGAAAAGTTTTTGTTGTTTTGAATGATTTGTACTTGTACTCTGCAAGACAGCACGTATTCCTTTGCTCTGACACAGACTTGAGAGCAGTCAGGAATGCAGGCGCACATCATAACTCACAGCGAAGCTCACTCCTCCCATATGGCGAAGTAGCTTCTGTGTTTCGTCTTCCCACTGCAGACTCTTTTTGAAATTATGTGTGCAATTTGATTGAATCACGAGTTCAGGGTGAGAACATAGGAACGTTTTTGATTAACGATGAATCAAAATGTGTAATGAATGCGCACTGACAACACATGTTGCCTGAATTTTAAATTTGATGAGGGGTGAGACATAAAAAAACACACAAAACGACAATGTTTGTAACTGCTTTCTGTTTTTTGTTGACAGTCAAGTGTCGCGTAAAGCTTTATTGTCGGTGTTTTTGCCAAACCAATTTAGAGCGCCTTTGCCTGAATCTGCATTTTAAATAGCTTGTTTTTAATGACAGATACGGTTGAGAGGGTTGATTTGATTTGTTTCTTGGTACTGTAGTATGGCTGAGCGTCCATTAGGAGCTGTGCGCTCACTCATTTCTCCTACTTTTCAAAACAACAACACTATGTATCATTAATTACAAAAATAGGATGTAATGTAACGGTTACTAGAAGTCTGAACGTGCGTCATGCAAACACAGGAATCGTGAGTAACGGTTAAAAATAATCTGACATGAATTTCCCCTTTCATTAAAATGCCTTTTGTTAAAGCACACAATATTTGTTGGACTGTGTAGGTATGTGTATCTTTCCTGGGTCTGGCTGTAGACTACAGTACTTTGACCAGAGGGGCAATGATGCATTAGCTGTCAGACTGTATATCTCCACTTGAGCGCTTTTCCAGTTACATACAGTATTACACGGGAGTACTAGCACAGCTGTATTTATTGGTTTGCTGCACATCTGTCTGTTGTGCCCTCGTAGCAGATGCATTTTTCTTTTATGGGGTTATCAACAGTCATTAAATGACATTGTGGTGAAGCACTGCATAGAGAGATTTTTAAATTGTGATATTTCCATGTTGGTTAGTACACACCACATTCATGTTTTACTCACAGATTGATGAACCAATCGGACAATTTCTGAAACTCAAGACAAAGCAAAAAAATTGCTAAATCGTTACCGTAGCTCATGACCTCATGTACATCTTCATGTGTTTTTCTTTTTTTTCCTCCTCCACAGGACTACACCATCACAATGTATTTCCAGCAGAGCTGGCGAGATAAGCGTTTGGCGTATGGTGAGCTGAAACTAAACCTGACTCTGGACAACCGTGTAGCAGACCAGCTTTGGCTCCCTGACACCTACTTCCTTAATGACAAGAAGTCCTTTCTTCACGGCGTGACAGTAAAAAATCGTATGATCCGACTGCACCCTGATGGCACCGTCTTATACGGGCTGAGGTAAGGAGAGTGGAAATTCTGCTTTGTGTTTCATATGTATACACATATCTCTAATTATATGCATTGACTTCATCCTTTCAATAGGTGGCTAATCAGCACCGCATTGTTTTAGTTGTTTGGTTTACCCAACCACAGGTTTCTGAAGAGTCATTGTGGAGCTCAGAATGTGGTGGCTCTGGTCATCATCGTGGTATCTATTCTCTGCTGTCTCCTAAATCCTTAATTATGCATAAAGTCTTAATATAATCTCAGTACTGTTGTCTTGGATTGGAAAATTAGCTATAAAGACCAAAACAGTTTTTTGTACCAGGCTGTAAACATGTTTATTTCTGCTGTGAAGTTGGACATTTTAACATGGGGGCTTATGGAGGCTGACTCGTTCTGTAGCCAGCCTCAAGTGGGCATTTGAATTTGAATGAACTGCAGTTTTTGGCACTTCAGCCACAGAGGTTGCTGCTTGGTATGACCATTTTCTTATGGTGGCTAGTTCACTGACTCCACTATTGTTACAGTAGCCCATAATGTACATACTCTCATATTAATATATTTTATTAGACCTGATTCATGTCTGTGTCTCTAGTTTTATTCTTGTAGTGCACAGACAAAATGGGTCAGGTAAACCTTATAGTGTCTGCCTGCCTTTTCCCCAGAGCATGCTGGGAGAACAGAAACGTGGTGCGGTATAGAGAAGGGATGGATGGATTTTTCATGTTTTTTTTTTATTCTAATTTTGAAAAGATTTAATAATGCAAGACAATAAAAATGTATATACAGAAAAAAATGTTATCCCTCCATGAAACGGATGGATGGACTCGCCAGTGTATAGAAATCGAGAGCAAGAGCAAACACTTGAAATGTTAGACCAGGAAAAAAAACAGATTGACGTTGATATTTGCCAACAGTAGACTTCTGAAGTCAGGCATACTCACAATAACTTTTAATTAGATGCCTCTGTCATGTGGCAATAATAATACCAAGTGAAAACTTGGCTAACGTGCAATCGCATGCAGCGCCAGAAAAACAAGATCACTTCTGCTAGTGTTTAGCCCTGTAGCAGGATGAGTTATGACGGATTTATTTTTGGCAACAAGAACAAGACTACAAAGCTTAATTTATAAAGTTAATAGTCTACAAAGTTCTAATTATGACTCAGGAAAAAAAGAAATATTTTGGTGCATTAAATTCAAAATTCATTGACCTAAAAAGGCTTTAAAAACGTTCAAAACACACCACTTTGACAAACCAGACAATTCAGTCTGTCTTAACCCCCTTGGGGATGTCTAAAAGTAGGAAAGTGTCCTGAGGTTTGTTCAAACTCAGAATGGATTGTTGCTTTTCTTAACACAAGTCATTAAATAAAGTAGCTTGATGGAAGCAAAGAAACCGGGAGCGTGTTTTTTGTTCTATGATTAAAAGAAAATGGCAGCGACGAGGTGTAGATCTTGTGAAGTAATGAATTATTAATGCGTTAGTCAGTATTCAGAAACTCAGAATTACTAAATTGACGCTGACACCCAAGGAGATATGATGGCAAAACTAGTAGAAATGCAAATTCACTGCTGCTGAAGATCACGACGCAAGTGTCTGCTGGCTGGATGAATCTTTGAGGTTTGTCCTTTACCCTCTGTGACAATCACAGCTGGACTTGGAAGTTCAAGCTCGGAGTTATTTGCCATAGGAATAGGTTATCAGCAAGTACCGTTGGGCTGTGCTTCAATAAAAGCCAATCAAATTACCTTCTCTCCTCCATCTTCTTATGCTGTTTACTGGCTAACAGGATTGAGTTATGTCTACAAGCAGTTATAGATAACGTTATTAGTAAGAACTGCCCATTTTGATTATTTAAAATGACTGTTTTGACTCTATATGCCCGCATATTTGTGGCTGCAGCAAAAAAAGCAGGTGGAAACATGATCAATTTCATGCCAAAATGGTACCGAAATTACACTGCGCCACCTGATCTGAATAAACATTCCCAGCTGCTCCACTCAGCCTACGTACTTCAGCACATCCCGGTTCCCGCAAAAGTACCAAGCAGGCACGGACATAGTAAAATGGACTCGTGCCAGAAGAAAATGGCATTACACCTGCAGTTGCACCTCTATTGGCTTCGTGCCTGCATGAATCAGAAAGCTAAGACTGTTGCTAGGGACACTAGGATCAGTCATTCCTCCAACATCTCATCTCCAAGCACACTGCACAGGGGTTTACTGTTATCATCACCCACTGCAGTATTGGTAAAAAAAAAAAAGCAGATGGAGCCTTTGGATCTGTTCTACGGAGCATTTTTTGGAGTAGTGTACAGTAATTAGAAGCAGTGGATAATCTACATGCAATGGTGATTTTAGGACCTTTACAAGCCTCCTGTTAGCACGCAATTAAATGGCTTTGTTAAAATGATTGACTTTGCCCGAGGGTGATGTGGACATGTGATTTTCTAGAAGAACAGATGTAACTTTTACAGTGGATGTCGTATTCTCAGTTCACTTCATTTGAATGTTGCCCCTCTCAGGTTTGACCGCTTTGTTGCCTTCAGTGCATTTTATTGTGAGGACCGCCTGTTTGAACTCATCCTCTGCGTGCAACTCTTGAGCACAGTAAAATGCAAACTGTAGACAATCACATTACACACACTGCTGCACCTTGTGCGCTCACTGTGAAATGTGCTGATGCTGTCCTTTTTTTTTTTTTTTTAGACTTTATTTACTTTGATTCCTGATGTTTGCAGCGATTTAAATCGGAGCTGAGATGATTTGTTGATCAGCCGCTTCTATTTTTGTATTCATTTTAAGAACAAGCTGACTGCTTCAGATCTACGTCTTCATTTATTTACCCGCTGGTCTCGTGTTGGGCGTTGAACATGAGCATTTTCTGTACCTGCAGTCTCTGTTCTGTGGCCTAACCGAGCACATTGCATCAACTTTTTAAGATTGCACCAATTTTTCTACAAACTAAAGGTTATGTGTATGCAATCAGGAGCATTGTGCGAGATACTGAGTGACAAAATGACAAACAGTTTAGTATTTCACAGCTAACACAAAGAAATGAACGTTCAGAGATCTAAAGTCTGAAATTGTTAAGTGATAGACTTAGTTTATAGTTATTTTCCATATTGCAATGCATTGATATTGACAGATTCCTTACAGTCCACCAGTGATGGAAACAAGTACATTTACTCAAGAAAGTACAATTTTGAGCGACTTTACCTGAGCAATTTAAATTACTACTGCTACTCCACTACATTTCAGAGAGAAATATTGTGCTTTTTACTACACCACTTTACATATGTTAGGCTTATAAGATACAAAGCATTTTATGTGAGGTTTAGACCAGTGTTTCCCAACTGTTTTGGCTTGAGGAATTGTCAGTAGTTTCACCTACAAAGAACAATTTTCTCTTTAAACTCCCTCGGATGCTTTCATTTAAATAATTGTTAGAGATCCAAAAGGATAAAATTATATAAAATAATCATAACAATTCTCTTATTTCCCAATAATCATCTCACGACCCACAGACTTATCTTGTGACCCTTTGGACAGCCCCGACCCAGAGATTGGGCACTACTGGACTGAAATACTGAACTGTATATAAAATAGTCAAGACCTGCTTCACCTTGACCAACAGTAATAATAACTGCATGCTTATGAATATATGCATCAGTATGAATAATCTAATAATACAATACAAAATAATGTATGGTCCATTATGATGCAGAACAAGTTCTTTTACTATTTGATATTTAAAGTATATACTGCTCAGAATACTTCTGTACTTTTCTTGAGGTAGAATTTGTAATGCAGGACTCGGTGTTGTGGTATTTTTACTTAAGTAAAGAGTCTGTACCAATAATGAGATGTAAATAAAGTAGATAGGAGACTATTAGTTGTGTGCAAAGATGGAGGAATGAAAATTCTTATCATATCTGGAAAACTGCCCCCACCGGCCTCCCTGGAATTTATGCTGTTATTGAAAACCTTGCCTAAAATGTCATTTTTGTGTACTTGAGATATACTGTAGCCAGATTTTAACCTTTATTTTTTATGTGGCTAGGAGAGAGTGGAGTGCTGGGTATGAGGACTGCTGAGCGGTGCAGGAGAGTATTTGGGTGTTCCAAACGAACAAAGTCATTCCAAACATCAATAAAAGAAGTCGGTGTCAGTAGAAAGTGTCCAGCCGGGTGTGTATGATAGAGCGGGTTTGTCTAACTTGCCACTGAGTTGAGAGGCTGAATCATCGTTAGTGAATTCACAATCCAGTTTTGGTAGTGTCCTGAGAGCATTTAGGGCTTTGTTGAGCTAAGCTTTCACCAGATGGTGTTTTCTCTCTTCCCATTCCCGTGAATCCGCACTCTCATGTTCCTCCGTTTATTAAACCACGTTGTTGTATTTCTGATCTTCTTCAGTAAGCAAGCTACCTCACAGTGGAGGATACAGCAGTAGACTGTGTAGGTGTCAGGACTATTGCTCACATATCTGAAAGCCTCCCGGTCTGTTGTGCTGAGCCTCTTGGATCCACCTTCAGATTGCTTTCGGTCGTCATGTGATGCTGGCACGATGCATGCTCTGAAAAGCCAAGAGCGGCCTTTAAAAAGAAGTGGAATGCACCTTTAATTGTGAATTAAAAGTGTCTTTTCTCTTGTAAGCTCTTGCAATAATTCTCAGCAATTTTGGCCTTTGACTCTCACAGAAGATGCTCAAACTCTTTGTCGACGTCGTTGTCTCACAGTAGTCTGACCAAAAAAAATAAATACAAACCAACTAATATTGCATATCACGTCGAACTCGACAAAGTAAACAGACTGCTGAGTGTCGGACTGTCGGACTGCAGTGCCTGCTCAGGTCTGAGGCTGCTGCTGACCATCTCTGGGGGGACTCTTAAGTTGCTGACCTACATCTGCTGACATTTCCAAAT
This sequence comes from Larimichthys crocea, assembly GCF_000972845.2. Classification (NCBI taxonomy): domain Eukaryota; kingdom Metazoa; phylum Chordata; class Actinopteri; family Sciaenidae; genus Larimichthys; species Larimichthys crocea. The sequence goes on from NC_040032.1 coordinate 15,410,672, forward strand.
CCCAGGCCCTCGCTGTGAGCCGTCCTAACCCGTGCCTGCTCATTGATGATTCTCTCCTCACTTGTTAACTGTCACACATAAAGTCAATTTTATTCGTAGTGGGGTTTTTTTCTCTATATATATATCTGCCAAGGGGTAAAGAATCCATTTCTGTCCAATACTCAAAGCTGCTGCTGCTGCTGCTGCTGCTGCTCACTGCTTCACGATGCTACCGGGGTATTGTCTTTAAAAAACAGTAACTGTGTCTTGACAGGATATGTCTTCCTGTTCATGATCACAGAGGACTCGGGACCTTGCTACAACTTGAGGTTTCAGGCAGTACATTGTAGGGTTTCTCCATATTTTAGTTTGTTCCATATTTCACTGCATATAGTAAGAAACAACTTTGGATTTGACTTTGTAGTTCCCTGTCATCAGACTTAAAGATCCTGAAAGTGTATTTTCTCAGTCAGTCTTTTACTATGAATGACGGGATCCTACATAAAGACATTTTTTTATGACTAACGTTAGATTATTTTTAGATATTTACCGTTAAAGATTTCTCTAATTCTTCTTTTTCTTTTGCTCTCCTTACTGGTTTGAAGTGGGTGGAGCTCAGTTGGTACAAGATGATGTCACACACTTCTGTGCACAAATCAGGATTTAGTAATATTTGAATCAAATGGGACGTTTGGAGCCATCAAACCGAGTTTATGAGAGTTAAACTACAAATAAATAAGCTTTTTTTTAAACTTATTTTATATTTTTACTCATTCAAATATGTCTAAGTGGTTAATGATACTTTCTTCTTTGGTCTGACAAACTCAGAACACATTTATTCCTACTTTACACAGACTTTAAAATCTTGACTGTAAAACTCATCGATCCTTTTTCATCACCTACATTGTTAATTCCAAAACTTGTCCATTTATTTGTATTACAAGAGAAACATTACTGAGGGGGGGAAAAAGTGTTTTGCCTGGAAAATCATGATTGCCAAGTGACCTCTCCTATTAATGTAATTAGGCATGATGTTATCTCCTCACAGTGTGTACCAGCAGTAGCTCTGCTGTACGCTCGGAGCATGAGGAGCACTGTGAGGCGGCGGGGAGGTGCAGTACAGAATGCAGTTTGAGCAGCTTAATGCTTGTGCAGCAGAATGCAGCTCAGTGTCATTGTGAATAATAAATATATTATACCTGTCACACATTCTGCTTTTTTTTTTCTCTCTCTTTACTCTTCTGCTGCCTTCTGCTATCATAAACCCAGAGGCCCCACATGTGTTTATCTGGCCCAATCAGCTTTAGCAGAACATATTTTGTTTTCCAATTACCTGCCGACAGCGCTCTGTTCATCCCACCATGACCAATTTACGAACTCTGTGTTCAAGCAATATATTTTCAGCTTATTATCTACCGTATTACTAATTTTAGGTACTGTAGATGTTTGTGTACATTCATAACCACAGGCTGTAGCAGCAGTGGTGGCTTTGACTTAAAACATCATTAATAATGTATCCACAATGTGAAATGTGCGTTAAAGGGCAAAACGCTACATACGAGTCTCATCGCGCTCTAACAGACACACAGAGACATACACTGTGCATATCAAACTTGCCCCGTGAAACATGCTGGTGGCTTCTGACACAGAGATGATGAGCTGAAAATGAATTTTTCTATTTCATTTACACAGGAGGGCAGTAAGCGAATGAAAGCTGGTATGATGAACACATAGCAGCTGGTATGAACAGCAGAAATGTAATTACTAAAATGTGCTGCAACGGTAAATATTTCAGTTAAATGCCAAAGACCCCTACACGTGTAATTTGTAGCCAAAGCTGTTTTTTTTTCCTCCCCCTGCACTATACTGGATTTATTGACGTTAATAAACCGCTACGCATACATTTTTTTCCAAACCTATCCGGCAGAAATGCATATCTCGGGAAGTAGCAATAAATAATGAACATTGACAAAATCGTGCATGCCGTAAGTGACAGTTAGTGATCCATATGAAAGGAAATGCTTCTCACAGAAACATAAAAAATAAATTATATTTAAGAGTTTCTAGAAAAGTAAGAAATATAGTCAAAGAAATAAGCTATCCCCCTTAAACATAAGAGAGTAATGGTTTGCTCCACTCACAGCAGGCGGACTCTCCAGCTCCAATGAACCTTTAAAGGTTTAAGAGGTTAAGGAACAAATGAATGTGCTTTGAAGTTACATACATTCAACTCAAGATATTGGCGAAATGTCCTCACAATAATGTACAGTACACTTAAAAGCAAGCCATGGATTATTGAACTTCTGCGACGCTTTCATGTCTTTAACAAACAACCACAAAATAATTACTTTGAAAGTGCAGCATGAGTAAGTGGTAGGCACACCGGTGGTTCATCATATTCCGCGACATGTCGAAGTCTTTGCACCCCATGACCTCTCTCTTAACCCGTTCGTTCATTTGCGGGAGTGAAATGATCTGCTCTGACAAGAACGGATCATTTTTATCACGTCTTTCTGATGCCACCTAACTTTTGTTTCTGTCTTTTCTTTGCAGAATAACTACCACTGCTGCTTGCATGATGGACTTGAGGAGGTACCCTCTTGATGAACAGAACTGCACCCTGGAAATTGAAAGCTGTGAGTAATGAGAAATAAGTTACTCTCACACTGAATTTATAGCTTCAAACGCAATAAGCATGATTGCCAGAGAGCTGTTTATACTGGCTAATCACTATCTTGAAATCATTGCATGTTACCAACGTGTGTTTTTTTTCGGGGGGGTAAATATATTTAATTTAGAGAACTCATTAGTGAAATATTTGACAACTTTTCCAATGTGCGCCATTTGTCAGATGTTTTACCTCCGCAGTTGATGACTGCCTTGAGAAATAGAGAAGAAATCACGGTGCTTTGCTGATGTGCATTGATTACTATTCCCTCAGTGTGACAGATGGACCGAGCCACCACTGGATCTTTGAATGCTGAAGGCAAAATGATAACATTAATATTAGGCACCTGACTTGACCCTCGATGTGGCTCTTAACCCTCGAGTTTAACATTAGCACACGTGCACAATAATAATTTAAATGATTCGTACACGAGACACATAGCGGCTAATTAATAAGTAACTAACAAGGGAGCTCTAATTAGTTATTGCTTAAGTGCCATTTAGCACCTGATTCAGTTCATCGGGAGTGATTCATCAAGGTGGTCAGTATGTAGATCTCCAGATATCTGGCTCAATAAGAAGTATCTGCGGTAGCAGTTTGTTGTCAGATAAAGTAACGTATCATTATCTACAACTGTTCTTCCAGCTTATTTGTTTTCTTTTTGCAGAGATTTACATGAGATGATCTGCAGCCTCTGGTTGCCAAGTAACCTTGAAGCGATGACAAAACAAGACAAGAAATAGTCCGGCTTAAACGAACAAGATATAACGTAATAATTAGTGAGCGCAAGGCTAGTTGTTTCTCCTTGTTTCTACTCTTTATGCTAATCTAATCTAAGGTCCCAACAGTCTTGTGGCTGTCGCTTCATCAGGTATCAGTCTTCTTATCCAATGATCAGCCATAAATTAAGCCTCTTTAAGCAGGTATATGTACAAACATACGATCATTTAACTGACGTTGTTTCTGGTCTACCCCCACAAATGGTTTAATTTTGATAAATTTAATGTCCAGGAATAGTTCAACATTTTAAGAAATCTGCTAATTTGGTTTCTTACAGATATTTAGATGAGAAGATCTGCAGTCTCTGGTTGCCAAGCAACCTCAGCATGATGGCAAAACAATCAGACAAGAAATAATCTGGATTAAACAAACAAGACATAACATGATAATTAGGGAACTTTAGAGGCGCTGGTAGGAAGTCAGGCTTGCCGTTCCCCCTTGTTTCCACTTCTTATGCTAAGCTAACTTCTTCTTATCTAGCTCTCAGCCATAAAATTAAGCTCGACTCTTTAAAGGAAATCTGTCATCTCCATGTGTATCTCTTTTCAGCAGATATATGTGCACACGTATGGGCGGGGAATAAAACAAAAATGCAGACTTTATGATATTACACGATATCATTTAACTGACGTTGTTTCTGGTTTAATTTAGATAAATCAATATCCAGGAGAAAAAAATGTGCTAGTGGTGTAATTAAAAATTGTATTTGCCTGATCATTTTCATTGACCGCCCCATCAATCAACCCACTTGCTCAATACTCCAGATATTTGTGGTTCTTGTTGTTCAAGATAAAAGTGCAGAGTGTTTACCCTCTGGGACATCAGTAGGCAATGAAATATGGATATGCCATGAATTAAAAAGCTGCAAGAATATCTGCTGTTTATGCTCCCGGAATGCTTCACACTAGTGGGAGTCATGCACATTAACCATCAGTTTGATTGATTAGGCAGGCAGTTGTTTCAATTTCATGGACAATGTCACATTTCCTTACCCTATAACCTCAGAGAGAGATTTAATGGTAATGAATCCTGGTCTCTTAGTGAGTTTAATGCCAACCAGGTCTGGACATGGGGTAGTAGAATGTGAAATGTAGTTACACTTCCTGGACTGAGAAATTGCTCTGCAGTGAATGCATACTGGCCTATTGACATAAATCTACCGCCATGGTCACTTTCAATTGCACTGCCGTTTGAGAATGTGTGGGAGCGCCATACCAAGTGACACATGTTAATAAATATTCATGCAGGTAGTAATGCATGTAGCGATATAGCACTAGGAGTCAGGACAGTGCCGCATGTGATTGCAGGTTGAGAGAACAGGCAGATTTAAGTCTTCGGCACGGAGGGTTTTTAGTTTTAGTGCTGTCTTCTGCTGAATGCTCCTACCGGAGAAAACAGGACGGTTTCTTAGAAATGTTCTCACTAAACCCTCCCACAATCCCTAAAGCAACATTTAAATCTACAAGAAATTAAAGTCTAAGTAAAACTGTATCAAATATTAACTGTGCTCTGATCATGGCAGAGCGTTTCTTCATTTTGAGCTGTGATACCGTCTTGAAAGATTTGTTGTACCTAACTAAACCTGATTGAAACATCTCTAGCACGCAGTTTTCTAAGCCAGAAAAAATCCCAGGAACTAGAACTTTTTTTATGTGGGTCCCTTCCAAAGACACTAAAAAGAAGAAAGGGTCATTTGATCATCATACCAATGTTCTAATACTCTGCTTGGTGCCAGTTCTGTTGAAATATGTGGGGGATGCATGGAGAAGCACACCAAAACCCAGCATATCTACACCATATGACCTTGTCTCTACCAAGCAAAGAACACACTTCAAATAATAGATTTTTTCCAAATGTGCACATTTGTTTATTTACTATGGGTCCCAAATGGTATCCAAAGATGATTATAGGTATACTTTACAGAGCTCATTATGAGGCTACTTGGCTGGGCTAATAATGGCTAATGTAATGGGAATATCACATATTCAAATGACATGTTTACAAGCCTCTTTTGATTGTTAATTTTGTATTGGAGGATAATTATTTTTTTTCATGGCTATTCCTCCTGGGATTATTAAAGTATTTCTGATTCTGATTACTCTCAGAAACTTCTAGAAAAACTTAACATTGCAATTGACTTACGTATAACGTAAGTGCAAACAACTGTGGGATTAGTATAGTTCAGAAAGACAGAGGGGTGAATAGTGCAAGGGAAGGTAGGCATCAGGTGGTGATCCAAACGGTGCAGGGTTGGTGGTGGCCGATTTCCAGAAACAAGAGTGTCAACAAGGCAGAGCTAGATGTTAAATGTTATCTATCTGGTAGAGTCTGGAAGGTTGAATCCAGACTCTACTTGAATTTGATTGGATGATGAGCCACTGGATGATGGGCCACTCCCAGCGACACAGACAGAGATAGACAAGACACACAGAAACACAACAACATGCTGGGAAATGAGATGCAGGCAGATTTGTGTGATTTCCTGCTGTGGCTACCAAATGCCTGATCAACACATCAAAAAACAATAGATTAACGTTAGCTAAAGGGCTCAGAGTCAGTTTAGTTAGAGCAACAGACTATAGTAGGTCTTTTGTAACCTACGAACTTCAATCACATATGCAAAAGAAGCTCCGGTCCATTATAAATCTAGCATAACATGAATGTAATTTGCATGCAAATAAGCGACTCTGACCTTGAAAACATGTTAAGCATTAGCTAAATCACGACACACCAACATACTGGGGCCTCCATCACCCAGATTGATAACCTGTGAAACTGAGAGGGGAGCGATGAAGGAGTGGTCTGCCCATTTATCACTATTGGAACTGCAGCGAGAGTGTTCAAGCGTGGCACCAATGTGCGTTCATGCGTTTATACAGTGACGTAATGAGCAGAAACAGCCAATGATTCTTTTTTTAAAACTTTTGTTTAGTATTACAGGTCTAATTGAGCAAAAATATGTGAATTAATACGACCCTAAAAAGTATGTTTGTGAACAATTTTTTGCAAAAACAGCTATGCATTTCATAGAATATTTAATCAGTAAGTACAGTACAGCAGGGCTGTATTAATGCGTGAACAATAATAATCACAATAACAGTTGTGGACACCAACAAATCTCTCTCTGATCCCTGAGTGCTGTGCAACTCCTGCCCAAAGGGTAGTGAAGGAAATACAAGTCAGCGATGGTTCATAGAAAAAAAACCTTAAAAAAAAAAAGGATCCATTACCATTAAATCCATTAAAACATGTTGTGCTGTTGACTCACCACACAGAAAATTCTTTAACATTGTAAAATGTTTTATTTCTGTGTGTTACGCATTGCATTCTTGTCCATAAAGAGATGTGTAACTAAAAAAATGTCACTTTAATAGAGAAAACATCGTGCAGATTATTAAAAGTATGCTTTGCAATGCAATTTAACATGTCCACTGTTTGGTAGAAGCTCATAATTTAAAAAACTGTGGTCAGTTAAAACAATATTGATAAATAATAAATCATCATTTTGCTCTTTGTGTACAAAGGAAATAAGATTTGCAGAAACATATGACTTTAATACGACATGAAGTTCATAGATTAAGTTTGATTTGTCCAAGCGACCTCCACTCGTTACTCACGCTCCCGTAACAGACTTTAAATAGAAACACGGTTAACTTTAATGGTTGGTTCTTCATCACGCTTACATGTTTTATTTTCCTCTCTCCCCCTCTCCTCCCCTGGATTTGCCCTGACCTTGACACAGACGGATATACCACAGATGACATCGTATTCTTCTGGCAAGGAGGAGACGACGCTGTGACGGGAGTTGACAAATTAGAGTTACCTCAGTTCTCCATCGTAGACATCCGCTTGGTGTCCAGGGCGGTCAGGTTTACTACAGGTAAGGCTGTTGTAATAAAAATGCTTTAAACCTAATTAGTCTGAAGGTGCCTGCTGCATACGCAAAATTCTTCTTACATGCTCGAGAAACACCTCCGTGTCACCAGTAAATGCGTCACTGTCACTGTGGAGAACATGATGATATTTGAGTCGCGTCGAAAGACAATTTCCGTTTCAGTGCAGCAGATTTGTAAAATCTGTGTAACTGAAGTACCAAATCTTTACTCACAAGTACAATAAATATACAGGAATTGTGGGGATTTTAGTATTTTTATTTTGTGCAACTTTCTCCGTACCTATATTTTATTGGGAGATAGTTTGCAAATTGAGTTTTTACATGCTAAACATATAGACACTATATCTTTTTACCACCTGATAGTATCATCTAGTATAAGAGTTTGTAGTAGTATAGCGGCTTGACATGGCACCACCTGAAACATTAAAAAGCTGCTTACAGACTAATAATTCAATAAAACAGCACTCACTTCTGTTGCTATATATTTTAACTATTATTTGTTGTAAAACTACAGTTTGACTTTCTTGCTGAGATTAAAATGAGAAGATCAATACCACTCTCATATATGTACGCTAAACCTGAAGAATGAAAACTGTGGAAAGCATCTAGTACTTCTCGCCAATTCTTCAGAGTTATATTTCATGAAGTGTATGAAAATGAACTGTAAAAAACAAAAGGAGTGGAGTGCCTATATTTGACACAGTGACTTCCTGTAGTCCTGTTGTCACGTGAGGTTGCCAGGCAACAAGGGCAGACTCCAGGAACGAGGTATAACGTGTTAATTGGTGAGCTTTAGAGGTGCTGGTGGTTCTTTGGATCTTTTTTCTACCTTCTGACTCGTCCAGCCTACCTGTGTGTGTGTTGTTTTCAGTCTCTATGCTAAGATAAGCTTTCATGCAGCTTCATATTTAGGGCGCAGACATGACAGTGGAGATGATCTTCTCTTTTAAGTTTTGGTAAGAGAGTGAAAAAAGTAAAGATTCGATTAGTTCTTTCAACAATTGACTGAGATGTATTACTTTTAAGATGTCCCACAAGAAGGTCTGGATTTAAACTCTGGTATACTGTATGTGGATGGCACACCGACCGTCAGTCGAGTTGAACAAAAAGTCAGATAAAACAACTAAAACTGATGTTTTGTAATTGAAAAGCTTTGTGTGAATGTTCCCGTATTCTTGTTTTAGTTGAACCCAGCTACCCCATAAACAACCCCCCTATTGTAACAGGAAGGCGAAAGATAAATTTAAGTGTAATTCTCATGTTTTGAGTTTAATGAAATCCGTGAACATTTGTTGCCACCATTAATCCGGGATGTACTTGGGTGATCTAAGGCATTTGTCTCACACTTGATGAAGTACGTATGCTAAGGTATCGATTCATTAAAAGATTTAGAGGCACCTGGAGATGATGAGGTCATTCATCATTGTGTGTTCCCCATAGCAAACAGTCTTTTAGATTAAAACCATCACGCTTATCTGAAGCCCTTTTCTTTCTCTCTGGTGACGTATTGGAGATAAAACTGTAGATAGAATACATAGAATGGGATTTAACTATATTTAGAGCAATTTGTATTGTTTCCAACCTTGTAAATATCTAGCTGTAACTGAAGCAGAGAGGTGCTGGCTTGATGTTTATATTTCTTTTCGCATCAGCATTGTATTGTTGTGATTGTTTAAGTGCAGTCAAAAGACCAATTAATGTTTTGGCACAACCAGCTGATATTTTCCTGCAAAATGTGCAACGAAACGACTTTGTTCGCAGCCGCGCACTGTCTATTTTTCTTTCCTCTTTTAGTGTGAAGGCATGCGTTTCAATTATGCACCTATAATGCCCTTTTGGTAATGTTTAGAGGACAGAGAGAAAGTGCGAAAGAAAAGCAGAGCAGCTCTCTGTGACAATTCTCAGAGGGATGCTGGAGCTGCCTGCTGAGATAGGGGGTTGCAGAAAAATCTGCCGTGTTTGCGACTTTCTGCCATGTTTAATTGGAATCGAACTTGTCCCTGGAAAGGAATCCATCGCTTTGGGGAAATTAAGTGCTCCATCTGAACAAATGGAGAAATGACTACCCTGCGCGTTGTCAAAGTGCAGACTTTGGAACTCTTAAGTTGTGCCAACGTTTTCTCCTCCTTTTTTTTTTTTGGACTGATGTGTTTTCACTCTGCCCTGCTCGTTTTTTTTAACCCAAAAGCATCACTCCATCCTTTCTCCTTCCAGGTTCATATCCAAGACTTTCGCTGAGTTTCAGGATTAAGAGGAACATTGGATATTTCATCCTGCAGACATATATGCCCTCCATCTTGATCACCATCCTCTCCTGGGTCTCTTTCTGGATCAATTATGATGCCTCTGCAGCTCGGGTGGCCCTGGGTAAGACACAGCCACTGCTGCATTATTAAACTTCGACCCGCCTTCATTAAAATCCAGTGATTATCACAGGAAATAACAACATGTCCGCTGTTTCCTGAATCAGCCACATTACTTATAATCTGCTCAGTCATATTACATTGCGCCGCTCGCGTGTGATGTTCACACAGGTCAAATAGTGCCGTGTAAACACTGAAAGCAGAAACACTGATGTCAGAAATACGGAACAATGAGTACATATAATGAGTAAGCCTGAGAGACAAGCTTACTCATAATATAACAGATGTGTCCCAGTTACCTTAAAGTAACACACAGATAGTCGTGCATATTGATGCATATTTCTTCTGACAAATGACACATTTGCAGGCCTTAGATCCTATGAAACGGTAGTTGAACTTCATCTAGACTCTGCAAACAAGTTGACCTAAGTTCACAGATGAAAACATTATTGTGGGATTAACCAAATTTTTAAAAACTGTCGCTATATCCTGGTAGCTCACTTGATACAGTGTATGCTCCATGTCCTTTGTACAGCGGGGTCGTGGACCGATTCTGAACCTGTGGCCCTTTGCTGCATGTCATTCTCCCTCTCTCCCCCCAAGTTCCTGTCATTCTTCGGCTGCCACATTTTATTAAATCTTTAGAAATATATTTTAATAAAAAATTTTTTTTACTGATTAGTTACTAGTTACTGCTGCAGATTCAGATCATTTTACAGAATATGTTGCATTGTTATATATTCAGTTAAATTAAATTATTTGTCACATAAAATCATAAAAGAACAATAATAGTTACATGTATACAAACATGTACAGTATATAAATTAGTTGCTTTACTTTACCAGCTACAACACTGAAGTGCTGCTTGTATTCTTATGCATGAGGAGGAATAACAATAATAACATCATGCTGACTGTAGTTTGAACAGTCTTTTCAAAGTTATTATTATTTTAATGCAGGTCTTTTTACAGTATACACCGTTGCCCATAAAGCTGGAAGCTACCTCTTCTCATGAAATGATTGTGACATTGTGATTTATTCTCGATAGGTAAAGTGTATCTTCTCAAAACTTAATTGATCAATCTTCTCCGAACATATCACCTGATGTGTATAAATAGCAAAAGAAAGAGGAATGTGTCCGAAAACAAAATGATTCCATCTTTATGGGCAACAGTGTATTATTACTTTTACAAAAAACAAATGATCTGAATACTTCCTCGGTCTCATTGGTGAATGTTGGCAAATGTTGACTTCTTCTTCTTCTTCTTTGTTTCTGTGTGTGCTGCTGTACTCAGGTGTGACAACGGTGCTTACCATGACAACAATTAACACCCACCTTAGGGAGACTCTCCCAAAGATTCCGTATGTGAAAGCCATCGACGTCTACCTCATGGGCTGTTTTGTGTTTGTGTTCCTGGCCCTGCTCGAATATGCCTTTGTAAATTACGTGTTCTTTGGCCGGGGCCCTGCGCAACAGAAGAAAATCAATGAGAGGCTGAACAAAGCCAACAACGAGCGCACAAGATATGAAGAGAAGCCCCTGAGGGAACAGGTTTGTATCTTCATCTGTTACCTTTCTTTTAGTCTACTTCTTTGTGTCAGTCAGACATCAAGTACAAAACAAATATGTTCTGCACATAAGATTTCTAGTCATTTTATCCAAAGACACATATAGTGTTCCCTTAAGTAATCTTCCAGAAGCATACTAATGCCACCACGGCCCAATATGCATTCACCAACCATCATCCATTGCTTCTCCCTCAAGCACTGACTGCTTTTTATCGAGCATAGCCTTTTTTCATTGAGATAGCGATTCATCTAGCTCAACAGTGGTGTTAACATTCTCATTTCTTATTTAGGTTGTTGTCTATGTTTATGCTGTAAGGCTTCATTCATTCTCACTCTGCTACTTTGTATTTTAATGTTTATTTTCCAACTAAAGTGGACAAAAATATGCGACGCGCATAAGAAAGAGAGGGCGTTGGCAGTTTAACAATTTGGCACCGGCAGATGCTGAAACAGTCAGATTGAATGAAGCCCCTCCCCCTGTTTTTTCGTGTGTGAAGTACTAAATGCTTATTCAAAGTTGTTCCTGTTAACTCTGTGTCTTAATGCATTGTGTAACCTTTGAGAAAATGTTCTTATTTGCCAGAATTTTATAGCCGTTTTAATGTTCTCTTCATTTTCCTTTCACATTGCAAGGACTCCATTTCCGTGCCGTTTCAAACCAACACCTTCAGGTCATTTACACAGCGAAGAAATCTGTATCACGAGGAACAAAGAAAAGTTGGGGTACATGTATTTAGAAATCATATCAGCTGTAGGCCAGCCTTCACAATGATAAATGATTAAGGCTGTTAAAATTACTTACAATTACTGTGCAAGTGAAAAAATAATAATAGATGTCTGTAAAAAGGTATTCTTTGTTAACTATTTGTTGCATGCAAGAAATGACGTTCCATATCATCCCTACATTTTGCTTTAGCTTGACAGCTTCTGGGATGGGAGGGGGGGTTAATATAAGTTTCATTATTAGGGGAATCTGGGGCTACCGCTCTACATTTCAGCCCTCACTGACCCCCAGTGTCGTTCCTCCACTCCTCGCAGGTGGATGCTTACGGAAACATCCTCCTCACCACGCTGGAAATGAACAACGAAGTGATGCCTTCTGACGTGGGAAGCAGCGTCAGTGACTCTCGGAATTCAGTCATGTCCTTCGACAGCTCCGGGGTCCAATTCAGGAAGCCGATGGCGCCCCGAGATGGCTTCAGCCACCACTCGCTGGACCGGAGCCACCACTCGCTGGACCGGAGCGCCATGCGGAGCCGGGCCAACTGTCGGCTACGGCGACGCTCCTCCAAGCTCAAGTTGAAAATCCCAAACCTGTCAGATGTTAGCACCATTGACAAGTGGTCCCGGGTCATTTTCCCTATCACCTTTGGATTTTTCAACCTAATCTACTGGTTGTACTATGTGAATTGATGTGCATCCCACTAGGAATCATGGGCCATATTTTGAGAGCACATTAAATTGGCTTTGATACAGTTCCAAAATATGTATACACATATACAAGTTGAACATATGTATATGCATATTTCTATATATTATATTTATATATACACATGTGAAATCTGAAGGACCTTTCTGCTGTACAAAGTATTAATAGGATGACTTGAATGTTTAAGAATAATTGTGAGAGAAGAATTTCAAGGCTTTGAGTTTCTTTTTCCTCCTGAAAGAAACAAACCAACCAACAAACAAACCAACCAACCAACAAACAAACAAACAAACAAACAAACAAACAAACAAACAAGCAAACAAACACGAGATCCCAACAGGGGTTTTTGGAACTAAAGACTGCATGATATTTTTGCTAAAAAAAAAACAAGAAAAAAGAGAAAGTGAAAGCTCTTGAGAGAGAAAAGATGTCTCAGAGTCCCATTGACTTTTTATTGATACTTATTGTGATCAAAAATCCTCTACTGCAGCTCATGAAATCAATGGTGGCTCGTCTGTTCAGGCATCAGCTGAGTGAGATCCTTGACACCCCCCCAACCTTTCCCTCCTACTACTACCACCACCACCACCCCTAAAACCCCCCGCCGTCCTCACCAGACCCACCCCGCCTCCACAACACTACCCCTCCCCTTTACCCACCACCACCACCACCATTGCCCATGGATAACATGCACGGAAATCTCCGGTTCTACTATGTACAGCAACCTTGTTTGGATTATGTGTTGTTCCTTGGGTTTTTTGAAGTGATATCGTTCTCTTTATCAGACATCAGCTCTGGCCTAATGGTCTCCATTGAGTGGGGCCGTGTGGATGGGATGTTTGACCGCCGCATTCCCGCACCAGAGTCAACGCAAACTTGTATTCCTTTCTCTTCTCATGTTATTTTTAGAAAAAACACGTCCTTGGGGGAGGGTTGGGGGTCTTTTTTCATTATGGTTAAAAACAAAGTGCTGATTATTGTAGATATGATTTTGTCTTGAAAAATACTGTGATTTCAGAGAGTGTCAGAACATGTTCTAGAGCTAGGGCATTATGAGATAAAAGAGTCAAAGGTATGCATTACTCATTTTGATTGTGTGAAAAAAACAAAACATATTCTAAACATTTTATCATTCAGATGCTCATGAAAGTATACTTGTACTGTTTATTTCCTCCTATAGATTGATCCACATGCTCTTTAGATGCAGAGTTCATTGACGTCATATCCTGCTTTGTGTTTGCTTAAAGGTAATTCGGGGGGAGGGTGGGGCAGGGAGTTGCTTTTGTGATTCGTTTGAAAATTATTCCACAGTGAAGATGTGAGGACATGTATATTCAAAAAGAGTCAACATATCAGCCCTGCAGTTTAACCAGTTGTCATTCAGTATACAGTATTCTTCTTTTGTTTGTTGAGCATTTCTTCAGTGTTGGAGTCGCAGTTTTTTTCTGAAGGCAGGATTATTTGATGATCGGGCAGAAGACGCGGGGGGGAATTCAACATTTCACACTCAAACTCAATCAGTGCCGTCACACAAACGCTCGGAACCCCGAGGATCCGAAACATCAGCCTAATCAGGAATGATGCAAGTGATTCTTGGGTGTGGAGGGAAATGTGTGATAAATAGCCATGAATTGAAATGACGACCAAAAGGCCTATAATCCATATGCATCATTGTTTAGTTTTGCTCTCAAACACACACACACACACTGCATTTCCAGTGCTCAGGTTCATCAAAAAAAATATTGTAGGACCTTGATTTTGTTTTTTGGAAATCTTTATAGGATGTGGAATCGAAATCTGCCAACAAGTAAAAGTTAAAGAAATAAAGATGAAGCCAGAGCATTAGATGACTGAGGCAGACGGACGGTGGATATTGTAGGGAGGACAAAAACTAATTGAAAAACAAAAAAATGCCTGTTTAGCTTCAAGTGAAGTCTTCACAACAGGCTCTGAGCAAAAACCTACACAACCAAATCTATCATTGGGTCCTGTAGCAACAAAAAAAAAGAACAGTGATAGGCTCATTAGAATAAGCAGCTCAGAGAGGTCCCTGAGAAACATACAAATGGAAAAAGATGGAGAAATTGTCATATACGCAAACACATGGGGACAAGGGGAAGATTGAAGGGCTGCAATGTAATGAGTTTATCATGAGAAATATCCACTCCCCTCTGGAGCACAGGGTGTAGTATGCACAAGATGTCTTCAAAAAGGAATAGTGATGAGAAACCAATTTGTCTCCGTAAGTCATAGTGAAGTTTGTACAGTGATGTGGCCCGAGCTGTGATCCGAGTTTTAGTATTTTTCTTTTCTGTTTAAACATTTATGCATCATCGTCATTGTACTGTAGAAGCAAAGGGAAAGAAGAAGAAGA
Organism: Larimichthys crocea; assembly: GCF_000972845.2. Lineage (NCBI taxonomy): Eukaryota > Metazoa > Chordata > Actinopteri > Sciaenidae > Larimichthys > Larimichthys crocea. The sequence goes on from NC_040032.1 coordinate 15,425,729, forward strand.
AGAAAAAAAGAAAAAGATCTCCTTTAAAATATCCAGTAATCCATAAAAATAATGGTGAGAGTTAACAGGAGGATGTACTGAGCTTGAGTTTTATGTTTTTGTCTGCAGCTTGAACAATCTGTTGTTTGTCTCTCAGTCGACTGTGAGGTCCAAAGGATTACATGACCAAAACATAGTGATTACTCTTAAATGTGAAGAAAGAAAGAAAAAAAAAATGTCGTCATTTATGAGAAAATGAGTCAACAAGTGCCACAATGAACTAAAAGTAGCAGCGAATATTGAGGGGAAATGGCCTGCAGGTTAACATTTTATTTCCAAGCCCTGAGGCAGGTTGTATTGTGTTATTTCTGATCTATATATATTATATATATATATAATATATATATATTATATATATATATATATATATTATATATAGATATAGATATAGAGAGAGAGAGAGAATATATTCAGTATTATACTGTATGTGACTGGTGAGAGTAACGACTGAAACGGTGGCATATGTAATAGTGCACAAATGCAGAGTTCTTCAAAAGTTGCCAAACAGAAGTGAGTTAACACTGAAATTCACTGAACTTGACCACAGTAGCATCAGTTGTTGTCACACCTTGGTTTTAAATGAAGACTCCACCGATTTAGCATTAACTGTTGCAAAAAAAGCACCAAAACTGACGCAGCAGAACCAGATATATATCAGATATTTTTTTATTTCACATATTGGCAAAATCTACGACAGTGTTTTGTTATGTTAGTAGCGGCTAATGTAGCCTCAAACAGATGAGTGAGGTCTTGGTAGCTTGCTCCTTTCTAACTCCACACCCCAAGATTTCGAAGATGTTCAAACTTGTAGTCTTCAGTGCTAACCGACGCTGACTCAAGTGACATCACTTGAGGCAGTTTAGCAGACTTCACGCAGCTTCTTCTGCCCACAAAAGTCTTGAGACGATTTTTATTATTTATATATATATATATATGCGCAATAGCTCTCCTCGAAACCTATAAGCAGATTTTGATGCATAAAATCGGTGGAGTTTCCCTTTAAAGCTGGGATCAGTCATTCTGGAGAAAGATAGTTGATTGTTGAGTCTCATTCCCAGGCCGTCAAATAAAAGCGTTGGAATTATGATGCTCACAAACACCACCTGTTGTGTCGTGTGACTCTGAATCTGAGCCACTTTTTCTGTTTCCCGTGTAAACCCAAAGTGCCGGTATTTTTGACGACCCCAGGAAATGAAAGACTCAACAATCAGCTTACTCCAGAATCGACTCGTGATATACATCCCTGAGATACGCGTGCTGCAAGACGCTTAAGACGTCAAACGTTAGGTGTGGATAGAAGCGTGTGAGTCAGGGGTATCGAGGCCCTTTTGTGATTACCAATGTGCACATTCACATTCATGTTTCAGGTAACCTTGAATTTCTGAAAAATAAAGGAAGGTAGTAATAGTCAGTGGATTATGAATGCAAGTTTATTCAAGTAATACGCTTCACTTTAGAGTTTTTTTCTTTGTTTTATTTATTTATTTTGCATCATTTTCATCCCAGTCTGCACACTTAACAGCTTATCAAACTGTTAACAGGCAATATGATGGATCTCTTTACTAAGAGTCGATTTAGACTGTGAGGCCAGAGGATACTGTTTGTTCCAGTGCAAGACAAGCACATACTGTCTGCGAAAAATGTGACAACCATAAGTGTTATTTTGAGTAAATTAATGGAACATGTTTGGCCCAGAAAAAGAAGCTTAATCCATCTATCTCTGTGGTTTCAATGAAATGCACTTACATTTTTGCACTTTCTACTAACACGTAAGTATCAAATTCACATTCAGGTTGGTTTTATTCCCAGAAAAAAAAAAAACAAATACAAACATGCCTATTCAGGGTATAAATTCTTTTGAGATAGCTGATGTATATCTTTAATAAAAACTCCAAACACGTACAGAGGAGAAACATTAGCAGCCCTTTGCATGCTCGCAGTAAATACCACTCATTTCACTCAGAACATGTGTTACCTGCTTTCTGGACATGAAATCAGCACCTTCATCCCAAAAGCTGTGAGGATCTTCTGTTCTACGCTTTTACTTTGTGATATTTGCTTATACAAAGAAAGAAAAATAGATTTCTTTTGACACATATGTTAAAGGAGTAGAGGAGAAAAAAAAGTGTTGAACTGATTTCAATGTGAATTTTCTTGCCTCTAGTGTATATGTGTAATTACATGTGAATTGTACTGTAAATATGATATCTTTCACTTAATAGTTCTTAATGCATGAACAAAAACATGGCAGTTCGTAATACCAGCTAGCCTCACTGCTAATGGCATGGACAGCTTCTCTAGCATTGGCATACTTCTGCAAACGAAACCTAAAAAAAAAAAAAAAATGAAACACAAGAAATACATGGTGTGAACAAAATAATGGAGAAATCGATGCAAAGTCCTCTCACAGTGACGGAGTTTCTGGTGGCTCTGAGCTTGTATTGGTTCACCTGTTCGCCTGTATAAGAACAAGGCTAATGCTTAATGCTGCTGAAGATTCCTGGTAATTACAGTATGCCTTGGTTCACTGTCAGCGAATGGGATGGTGGCATCTTCAATGAAATTCTCTAAGTTGTGGGTTTTTTCCCGCCCCCCATTTATCATATCTGAATTTAGGGTTTTTTGCGGGAGATTTCAGCACAGTATAGCTGCAGCGTTTACCTCAGCCATCGTCCATAAATCTACTAACAAAAAAAGAAATATATATATATATGTATATATATTAAAGGGCATGATCGGCTAGCTGGCTTATAGAGGCTAGAGGAGCAGGATAGCCTTAAGAAGGCGAGTGGGATGTTCTTTCCTGTTCCTCAATAAGACAGTCATGTGTGCCCTTGAGCAAGGTACTTAGCCAATTGCCCAAGTGCAGCTGCTCACTTGCTAACAATAGTCTATGTCTGTGCGGGCTAGCTCCCAGAAGTAAATATGTTTAATTATGTTGAGGGTATTGATAGAAAATAGTCCCCTGGATATATTTAAAGATTAAAAAAAAAAGAAAAAAAGTTCTCCAAATAGTCTGCCATAAACCAGATGGGATCTAAGATGATCATGTTTTTGTTTGTTTTTTTTGTTTTCTTGTTGACTCCAGTCTTCATGTTAGGATGTTTCATCTGGGATTACAAAACATATAAATAAATAAAATAAAAGATATGCATGATGGACTGAACCTGTGAACACGAAACCGTCCTGTGAGTTACGAATAGCACCGAGGGTGACCTCTATAAACAATGGACCACAACCATACAAGACAATTTCATCCACCACACACCAGAACAAGGCTGACAGGCTCCTCACTGTTGGAAGAACTTTTGCTGGTGTATTCATTATTTTGTATGTACCTTGTAGGTTTTGTTTTGCATGACCTGAGTTTTGAAAGGTTTTTAATTTCCATTTCTTTTTAACTCCACACCATCTGATTCATCGCCACAGCCAGGAAAAAAGAAAGATCCAGTGTTTACATGCTCAAATTGCACTTGTTTTACAGCCAGCTCTATAAATCTTGTGAAACAAACTGTTCGTAAAACTGGAGGAAAAATGTAAACGTAGAGCGTACACACGGTGTGATTCGTGCGGATCATGAACATGTACTTCTCTACTATGTATTTACTGTAAATCACGCAATTTGGAATAGATGCACCAAGTGCATGCTGTAGTTTTATCAGGTTCAGCATAAGCATTAACATCAATCGCCCTTCAACTACAAAGGATGTAAAGGATGCTCACCTGTAGCATCTGAACGTAAGCCATGTGATTGCACACTGAGTGGGTTGTTTCCTGTATTTTCTCTTTAATAAGTTGCCTCTGGTTATGGTCTGTTGTCGATTTATTGTATGATGATGATGATGATGATGATACTTGCAAGAAGCTGTGCTGATTCCCAGTTACACATCAGTATACCTCCCTCTTTGAAAGAGCATACCAGGGAGACTATGTAATGTCGATACAGTATGGTGAGAAAAGATTTTCCAACACTTTATAAAAATTGGCAACTAAAAAGAAAGAAACCCACACGACCAACAGCCCATTTATTTTTCAATATGAATTAGTAAATGATTTTCTTCATTTCTGTGTTCATTTCTGATTTATTGTATTCGTTGCATTTGTTATGGATTGTTATTCTTACTGTTGTTGTTGTTTTATCATAAGAAGGAAATGTAATTCATCTGATATACTGGCACTGGAAGAAAAATGCATTTTTGTTTTTGTACTGTAATCGTTTTGTTTACATTGGGCGCTTATTTGATTCAGTTGTTTAATAAGGTGTTTGATTTCATTCGGAGTATCAGTACTCATGGAATCGACATTTGTGTAGTATGAAGTTGTATTTTTTTTGTCAGTGCAAATTAATGTTATAGTGTCAATCAGCTTTTTTAGGTGTTTGAACAAAATGTGTTTTTTACAAATACAAGGTGTTCAAGTATGTGGTATAAAAAGGGTTATCATTCAAACAACAGACTTTTTACAAATAAAGGCTTATACAGTAAAGAAAGCTAATGTCTTTTCATTTGCCCTTTGAGGACTAATATACGACGCTGTTTCATTTGACTTTTTATGAATTTCTTTTCAGATATTAGTCCCCAAAAGGTAAATAGCATACAATGTTGCAAAATAAGAGGAAAAAATCAGGTATTTTACCATTGCTATTCCAGGTTGTTGTCAGAGCGTTCACCTCTTAGTTGGTGTCTTGCTTTTGATAAGGACTGTTGGATATGAAGACAGTCTGGAAAAAAAACAACAAAAAATTTAAGAAAACTCAAGAGTATCTTCTTTTAATTTGATTACAAAACATTGCGCGTTTATGAGAATATACCTCCTTTCATACCTTATTTCCTGAATAAAGACGCAAAGTGACTCCTGCTGACAAGTGTAATAATTGAGTTGGATAAAGGAGCTTAGTTCTGCATCTACAAAGCGCTAGATAATTAATTTGTTTAGTCGGAAGGACAGTTGCAGTTTGGAAACTCTTTGTTCAGACTCTTTGTCCTCCGGTCGAGGACGTGGCGCTATATATATGGCAGCACATTTGGACCCACCCTGGGCTTGAACTACAGCAAATGTTTAGTTGGTGAAGGTGAAGAGAACGGCCTCTAAATGTGACTGCACCTGGAGCACAGAGAACAACAATGATCCAATGAGACGTTCAAAATATGTTCCACGTTACACCTCTAAGCTTTAGGGAACAACGTATCGCTGTACAAACAAGCTCGTTAATTTGATAGAATCATAGCAGAGGTGGTTTGGGGGCCTTTGGGTGCAAACTCTACCCCCTGTTTTAGAGTTCCTCACAAAGCAACAACCTGATTAAAACAAGTTAAATAAAATGAGAAGCACAAAATATTCAAATACGTCGCTGTAAACTGATGGCAGGGGTCTTTGTGTGTCTGTGTGGCCTCCCACAGTCCAGAGACATGCAGTCCACTGGAGACTCCAAGTTGCTTGTGGGTGTGAATGCGTCTGTCTACATGTGTTTTAGCTATGTTATAGACCGGCAACATGTCCATACCTCACGCTCAATGCATTGTGGGATAGATTCCAGCCCCCAGCATTCCTTAATAGGATAAGGAGTTTAGAAAATGGATGGATGGTTTGACTTTACATGTCAAATTCAACGCATACCGGAGTGTGTTGTTAATTGTGCATCGATGGCTTTAAATAGTCATCAGTTCCAGGCTTCATTAATGATTTTTGAGCCCTGACATCCCCAAACACTAATACTTCAATGTCATCAGGAGCGAGACCCGGGGCCTCGTGTGTAAATGGCACGCATGCATACAAATGACACGAGCTCGGTGTGAAAAATTTAGGATTTATGGCATAAAAAGAAAAGTGGACGTGAGAGCGCATACTACAGATTTGATAAAAGATTTGTCGTGATGCATAATTTACCTTACCTGTTTTTACAGCGCAACGTTCAGCCACTCCTAATGTGGAAATATTACTTCACTATACATTCCAAGACATCAGTGATACACAACTGAACATGTGTTATATCATCTTACATATTGCCATATAATTATTTTTAATGCTAAGAACTAGCAGCTCGTTGAGGCTAAACACGATCATCATGCGGTAACATGCTGAGTGTTACTGTCTTAGTTTAGCATGATGATATGATATATGACACACTGAAAATCACAATTTTTGACTTGCTGATGGTGCCAGAGGAAAAGTCAGGGCACCACCACAAGTCATTAGGATTCATCCTCTGGGCACCATGAACGTCAAATGTTCAAAGATTCAAGACAATCCATTGAATAGTTCTTGAAATATTTGGACATGGACACGAGCCATGAAGGAAAAACTGTGAAGTTTTCATATCATATCTCTTTTTGTCTGATGAAATAGCAGCACTGAACGAGCCAATCCTCAGTGAAATCAATCACACTGGATTATTGATAATCTGAGTCCAGTTTGTAAACCACCACCTGGATTTTTATCTTGATTCATTCACGTAAAAAGAATATACCGTTCTGGATGTCAGCTGCAGGTCTCCCCTCAAACATTAAAATAACATCCACGGCCTACCTCGCTCTTGTTTTTCCCCTCTTCCCCCCTCTTTTTTTCTGCTCCATATCAGTTCTTTTTTGAGACATAGCTGCTGTTTTACTATAAATAATACATAGGGGTAAGAAAAAGCATGCAGCAGCACAGTTAAAGGGGTTTCTCTAAGTTTCCCGGTGTGTACGGTACATAGTATGCACCAGTGTACGTTACGTTAAAATATTTCATCAGAAAATGGAGCGTAAGATGTTATTTCCTCGTGTTTAAATATATTAATGTAGAATTAAAATGAATTATTTAGTCAGATTTATTGTGTTTGAAGGGTTTAAGAGTCCTTTCTTAACACAAAGGTGGTAAAAATAACTAAATAACTAATAAAACAGCTGGATAGTTGTTTAAATTCTGACAACTACTCAACAATACTGTATAATCAGGAATACCAATTGGTTAGATATTTTTTATGTGGAAAGGAAATCACATATTTAGCAAAATAAAATCAAACTGTTGAAGGACTACACAAATGCTCTTATAGACATAATGTATCTATTTAAAAATGTTAATCTCCATTGTCAGACAATTGACGAGTAACTACAATTACTCTTCTCCTTAAGCTTCAGAGATCCACCGTAAGTAACAGAATTTACACATATTAGCAAGACTGATTTGAGGTCAGAGGTCAAATATTGATTCCAAGGAATGAGAAATTCCTAACAGATAGCCGGGGGACCATCATACTGGGACAGAATCAATGCTGCTAATATATATGAGCAGGTTATTAAAAAAGACACGGTAATGGAGCTGTGGTTTAATCGCTTAGAACGTCTCAAAGACGTACTGAATCTGTTTTAAATGTGACGTGATCACAATGCTTCAGGGAAGTCTGCTCGGGTCAGATAGCAGAAAGTTTGGAGATTAAATAGATTGACTTTTAAAGGTCCGGTGTGTCAGATTTAGGGGGCTCTATGTACAGAATATGGCACAAATGAAGTATAATAATTATAATTGTGTTTTCCTTTGTGTATAATCACCTAAAAAATCAGATTTTTGAGCGTTTTTATCCACCAACAACCACACTTTCTCCTTCATGCTTGGAAGGGTGAGGGTGAGGCAAAGGATATTCATTTGGTTTCAATCTGCACCTTCACCACTAGGTGCCATTAAATCAAACACCACCACCCACTCTTAAAAGCAATATTTTTGTGATTTATTCCACACGTTTATGCCCAAAAGTGAGCCCAGCGTGAGCTTTAACAGAACATCTTGAAATCTGTCGCATTGCATCTCAGCTGTTTTGTTGTTGTTGTTGCAGTGTGCAACGTATTTCATCATGTTTAGCCTCCTCTAGCTGTAACCTGTGTAATGATCCTCTCCTGGCATGTCAGCCTTCAGATACAAGGTGGATTTAATGCGCAGGTTTGTCTCACCTAATTGATTTCTTTTAATTTACTCTCGGCCCTTGTCGACCAAGCGTATCGACGGTTGTTTAGAGAGTTCACCTTGAGAGGAGCTCAGGTATATAAATATGTCCAACATGTTAGGATTTATAGAGATCAACCTGTGTTGAGATCAAATTATAGCCATTATAACTCAGCAGGAAGTACTCCAACACAACAAGAGTATGTACAAATACTACTACATCATGTCAACACTTATGATTCGCGTGGATAAAATATCAAAACGTACAACCTTGGCAGGTTTGCCGTCGCCTGTATTTTCTTCTTTCGTCCGGCGTCGGAGTGCATAGCTCTGTTGAGAAGATGGATACAGAGGCAGTGAAGTAGCTCGGCAAAATGTGCCTTCCATTTCTGTGTTCTATTGTCAGCACTCCATATAAAAACATAAAATATTGAAAGGGTCCATTAACATGGGTCAGAAATTGATGGCGTGGGGAAAAAAAAGGAAAGAAAGAAAATGGACAAAAAGCAGTGAATGCTTTGGCTTTGTGGCTCCGAATTCCTGTTTGTATTTTTTTGCCACGTACATGGTTTTAATAAATTGTCTTCTAACCGATGCATTAAAGCATTTATTCTTTGGAGAAGGGTTTTTTTATTTTTGTAAAAAAAAAAAAAAAAAAAAAGTCAACAATGTGGAGCTTTATGTCCGTGCAGTACTTAAAATCAATCCAGTATTTCAAGCAAAGTTCAGTGTGTACAACACAGTGGTGCTGCTGATAAAGGGATTTACTGGAATCGATTGCCCGGATAGATAATATCCACTAAAATCATCAATTATTCAGTCAACAAACAGTTAAATCCTTTGACGTAATAAAATGTCAAGCATGCTTCCTTTCGCTCCTGTAGCGCGCCCGTGTCCATCTATTTTCCTCTTTACAGGATGTTCATCTGTGTTGCCATGGAGTTCTTGTTTTTTGGGGGTTGAAAAGAGAGTGAAGAGATGAAGAAGAGTGGAAACATAATGTGTCTAATAAAATATTAAGACACATCTCTTTTAATGCAATGTGTCCATGGCTTAACCACTAAATCCAACCACCCCAACCACCCCCCACCCCCAGGGGCATCAGATCTTATGGCGTATAGCAAAAAGGCAGGAAGGATGGTGGGTGGCGGAGCAGTTATAGGTGAGATTATAGTTACATATATGTGCCTGAGAAAATGTGTACACTGCATATTGTGTGATGAATGTAACTACACTTGCCATCTGTGCCAAAGTCAATTTTCACAATTAATTGATACTGTGTGCCTAACACTGGCTGTGTTTGAGCTTGTCATTGCCCTCCAACATTTGCATTATCCCATGAATATCAATCAGCGCGCAAAATCTCATTTTAAGACTCTGAAATCTCTCTCTCCGGTATTTTATATCAGACCTAGAAGAAAGCACCGTGAGAATCCCTTTAAAACGTTAGTTTGCCGTGCGGGGAAAAAAAACCCCAAAACAAAACACACAAACGTCTTCCAGCCAAGTGAAATCTCACAGATCACGAGTCAAACACATTAAAATTATACTTTTTTTTTTTCTTCTAGCAAATCTCAACAGCCTGCCTCTCGGTTTATTTTGGCATTTTCCCTGGACTGAAGTCAGTCACTGAAGGACAGATTTCAGATGATCAAAAATGCAATTAGACAAAGTGGATATGGGTACATAATGTTCGTAGGGAAGCATAATGTTTCTCTATGCCAATAAGGGTCAACTATGTACTTGCTCCTTTTTTTTTTACTGCCGGTACTTCATGAACATTACAGCTTAAACGTACACTGATGGCCTGTCAACTTAACTGTAAACCTTCTCCCTTCCCTTTGTTTCATGCTTTGTTCCGATTCGAGATAGGTCACCTTCTCCAATGACAAGTATCCAGAGATGTTCCCTCTGACTATCTGTACCCCACTTTTTCTTTTCTTTTTTTTTTTTTTGCACAATTGTGTCAATCTTTGAAAAAAAAAAAAAGAGCTGTGTTTCATGTTTGTGTTTGATGCCAATGTGAGATGATAAATTCAGTGTCACTGCGTTTTGGCTTTGAGTGCCAAGAAAGAAAAAAAAATGCAAGGAGACCTTTTCTTCTGTGCGAGTCAGATGATGTAGCACACCATTGTTCTTGTTTTCACATTTGATGTGACTTTTTATATTTAGTACTTTCTCGGGAACAATAAGCGAAGTCATGGTAAATGTCTGGCCTACATATATATATATTGTTTTTGAGAGCAGGAGACGAGGAGGGTGAGGAGGAGCGACGCAGGAGGAGTGTGGCGCTTTCGGCTCTCTTGCCAACAGCTGCCTGGAGCTCCTGCACTCCTCAACACACAAACACACACACACACACACACACACACACACACACACACACACACACACACACACACACACACAGAAACACTCAATATCTAACAGCCTGGCCTGTCATCTGCTGGCTAACTTCTGAACTACATCTCTGCCTTTCCTTAATAGCAGCAGCAGCAGCAGCAGTATCTATCCACCAAACCATACTGCTACCAAAGAAATAAATATATTAAAATAACAAGCAATTGATAAATACTTGATTATAAGCTGTAATCCTCAGACAGGTCTGTCAAAAAGGGAAAAAAAAGAAAACACCACACCTCAAATGTGTACTCGCTCTTTCTGAGCCAAAGCTCTGACTCACACCTCCTCACAGTCTGCTGTCAGGGAAACACTGGTTGTAGTGGGTGGATGAATAAGTCTGTGTGGAGGTATTACACTGAAACCTGCTGGACGTTTGAATAGGACACAGTTACAGGCCGATCAGCCTCCATTTCACTGTGTGAGACAGCTCTATAGGTTTGTCCATACCGGGGAGGCGGATTCGTCATCAGGCCCTCCACTTACATTCAAAGTAGTAACCCAAGAATCATTAATGGGTACTAAAGGGTAAGTATGGTATGCTAAGAGGTGCATCAATCAGATAATGGCCACAATATACTACCATTTGTAGAATATTCATTATTGTAGAAATTCTAAGTAACCCTTTTAGCCATGCGAGTGACACGGCTCTCTGGATGTCTGTATATCGATCGGTCAGCCGCACCAGACTCAACTGTCTCCACAAGTATCGGATGGATTGCCATGAAATTTTGCACACATGACCCAGTGGATCAATCATCATCAATATCTTTTTTTTTTTTTTCCACCAGCAGCAAGTCAAAGTTTCAATTTTGAGTTCATTCAGTCCTCCTGGACAGTCCAATCAGCTTCAGCTGTGGCCTACTTTGTGTTTTTGTGTACATGGTACACATTATGTTCATCAGGATGTTAACATTACCTCCATGAATAATGCGAGCATGTTGGCAGTAGCAGTTAACTCAAAGCATCAGTGTGCTTACCCAGCAAACATTTACTCGACCTGCAACCAACAGACGTCGAGTCACAAAGTGAAAACAGTCGTAGGGGGATGGTGACTTTGGAGGATTTGGGCTACACTAAATATAAATTTCAATGCTTGTTTTTGTTCTGCTACTCTGGGTAACACTAAAAATGTGTTAATTTATTAATTCCTGATTTATAATTATTCATAATTAAAGAAAATATGGACCAGTATTAGTAACTAAACCTTTAACCAAATGAATGAACTAAATTTGCTGCTCAGCATTTGAGCCACATCTTATTTTACGTTGTGGGTGGACATTTCTGAATTGCATGACACTTGATCACAGTTGTAGTTTATTCAGTTACGCTATTGTAAAGCAAATTTTCCTCTAAATCACCATTCCTCATTCGAGTTGTGACTCAAAGTATGTTGGACGTCTTGTCAGATCTATTGATGACGCAGTTTGAGGAAATGCTGGGAATGAGGTAAAGTAAAAATAGAAAATTGAGGAGGATTAAATGGGAAATAGGGAAAAAGTAGCACACATAAATAAGAAACCAAACACGAAATGACAAAAACATGTTGGCTGATCTTTGTAAAGAGACCTCACAGTCATCGATATGGCATCTTAGATCTTTCTTTCTTTAAATATATTTGGAATAAGATAATAAATAGATATCAGTATGATATCCAAAGATGAGACGTGTAAACTGCCATGAAATAAAAAAGGAACTAAATATCAGTGAATATTTATTAACTTTATATATCTGAATACACTTCTCTTTTCCAAAATCAAATCAAATGTGTGCTTTATTTATGAATGTACTCATTCTTTTTTTGGCTTTCCAACTTTGCTTCATATAATCTAACATTCATTTGCCCCCCTCATATCATTTATTTACTCACGCTGGCAGCTTGATTCTTCACAAACGTGTCTCAGTCTCGGATTCAGAGGAGTTGCTCATGAGTCATGCTTTTGATTTCATTTATTTAAAGACTGACCCTTGTTGTTGCGCTTCTACCCGAGCTGCCAACACGTGTTGTTTTGTTCAGACTCAGAGTCTTAAGACACTGAGATCGTCTCACTTCCCAACCATGGAGAGTATTTTCCCAACTTATCACGTAAGTGCCTTCTGGATAATGAGCTCTACACGCCTCCCTCCACTTCCCACATTATCCACCGTCTCCCTCCCTTCACCCCTGCAGTCACCCCTGATCAACATTTTTCACATTGTTAATCACTTATGTCAGCTTCTGGTAATTATAGACAATTAATCATGTGTGATTCAGTGTCCCTCTCTCTCCGTCAGCATTGTGCTCTACACCGTGTGAGCAGGAACGACAAAGGTGAAACTGCCTTTATTAAGTACGCAGCACCAGGGAGTGAACTCCCCAGTGATAAGCAGCATGTTGCAGTGCTTTGGCTTACACTTCCTTGAGGCGAGCGATAAAGGCCAGGTGGAGATTAAATTACATTAATTCCTTCGCCAGAAGCCCTGACCCAGAATGACTTACAAGACAAGGAGGATGGAGTGATGAGCTGTAGTGAAACTACTGCCAAAGTACTAAAAAATGAATAAACCATCACTGCCCCCAACCTATCATAATAAACAGCCTCAACGGGCTCCACTGAGTCTAACTGAAACTTAAAATGCACATACATGTATGAACAGGTGAGTTTTTAAATCTTCATTTCTTGTTTTCATCTGCCCCGTAGTATAAAACAGCATCTTGGTGGTCCTGCCTCCGTCGGCTTCACGCTAATCCAAAGAATGGGCACAAAATGTGGACGTGGGTGGAGTTGAGGTGGGCTGAATAAAGCGTGGTTGCTCAAACAAGCCACCTGTAACGGCCTTCATCTAATTTAAACGGATAAATTAAATAATAATTAGCTATAAAGACCAAAACCATTATTGTACAAGGCTGTTCATTTCTACATTTTGAAAATGGGATCTCATTTTGGAGCCAGTTCCAAGTAGCTGCTGGAGGAACTGCAGTTTTTGGTACGTCTTTTGTAGTTTCACTTCACAGTCGTGGAGGTTACCGCTTGACCTGCCCCCACCTAAAAATATTAACGGCTAAATCGACGGTTTTCAAAAAACAACACAGTGCGCACACCCTGTAGGGCAAACATGGATATGCAAACATTGTGTTATCAACATCCACAGTATCAGTCCATTACTAAGCATAGTGTAACCTTGCCTATGATACTGTTGGGTTCTAGTTCCTCTCTTCTGGTGCTGTCTGCAACAGTCAGTGCTGTAGGTAGACTGTGGAAAGTTTAGTTCTTAAGAGGCTCTTTGAGTGTACTGCAACATTCGGTGACTATGTGCTCCACACTGCACTTGGTGGTGCTTATAAGCATGATAGGTAACTACATTTCTGCGTCTTCCTCTTGTAATCTGTGATTTTTTTTTTTTTTTTTATGCATCAGGTTTAATTTTTATTAACCCCGATCTATGTGTTGTTTTGCAGGATGTGTCGATCTGATCACAGTCAGCACTCCCCACAAAAGGGTCAACGTTACAGTGGGTGAAAGTGTCCTACTCCAGTGTATGTTCGACACCATCAGCGACACTAAGGGCCTTACCATCCAGTGGGACTTCGATTCACCGTCCTCCATTGCACCACAGCAGGTAGGTGCTGCTCACACCAGAGCTTTGAGGCACAAATGTGATTCAAATGTGAAATATTGTCAACTTGTTGTGGAAGGATGCTGTATATAACATCAGGCGTGAATATTTCTTAATGCATTTTATTGAGAACAACTGTTGTCCAAGTCCAGTTGCTCACAGTGTTTGTTTGACGATTGCATGAACACATCGGCAGTTGTGTGTTTCTCTCGAGCTTACAAACGCAGGTCAAAATCACACCAAAATGTGGCCTGTTGTCTTCTTAACGTAATTATTCATAATCAAATATCGTATTAAAGATATCCAGAGTTGCTTGTATTTTAGATTACTTAACAACACACATTTCGCTCGTACATGCAGCAGTGCCGCCTAAATGTGAGGAGCCACACCTCACTGAGTCCACTTGACTCTTATTGATGAGCTCTTATGATGAGTTTTAAATGATTTTAACATGTTTAATTATCTGCCAGAGGTAATCAAGTTACTTGGTACGATCAACGTTACACCTAAATCACTCTTTTAGGCCCTGGGGACAACTTGTACTTTTTTAAATTTAATATGTACTAAGTCAAGGACACTATGTACTATTACTTTTTCATATTGTTAATAATAAGTGAGAAATCTCTCCTGTGGAAATAGTAAAATGCTTTTAAGGAAGTGTTCCTGAAGCAGACAGAACACAGTGTTTCTGATGAATTTGAGGAACTTTCAATCATCAGGGTCTCTTATTCCAACCAGCACTGTGAAATAACGGTATACATTCAATAAAAAGTGTTTGATTGTGTCAGATAGTCTAACCTGTTGCTATTTGTTTCCAGGTGTATTACTATCAGGCAGGGAATTATGTCGTTACTACCTACAAGGACAGGCTTGAGCTTCCCTCTTCTCCTGCCACAACCAGAAACGCCTCAATAATAATACGCAACATGCAACTATCGGACACGGGAGTCTATACCTGTGAGGTTCACAACATTCCTGATGTGACTGGAAAGTCCCAGGTCACTATCTTGGTGAATGTTCATGGTAAGTTTTATTGACTTTAAAGAAAGGTCCACAGGTGAGGAGGTTCAAATATTGTAAATGCAGATCATTACTTTGAAAAACCAGAGTTTATCTATCCATCGGTCACTAATTCAAGTAGTAGTAGAAGAGTGTGTGTGAGTGTACAGTTGGTCCGACCACACCCATGAGCAGTATCGGCTGAATATTTGAATTATGAGAGAAAGCAGAAGGTGCTCTATTGTTCTGCTTTCACAGTTGGACCTGGGTGGAGCCTGATAGAAACAAGTCTGAACCTTGTACCGGCGCTTTCGGCGCCATTATTCTCCTGCTTGTAAGTGTGGCTACATGTAAATGGAGAGCACAAAGCACGCCGTCAGCCTCTTTGGAGTTTGGTCTTAGATCTTATTTTTGATTCTGGAGTTTTTGATTCCATAGCAACCGTTCTGCTTCCTCATTTGTCTTTCCTCTCAATCATTTTCGTGTGAAAGCACCGCCGCATTAGTCACGTCTGAGTCAGCTACTCTTTCACTTTCACCTGAGTACTTTCAACATGAAGAGCCAGTGAATTATTGAAACCAAAGCAAGATTACTCCGATCTCAGTCGGATACTTCAATACTCTTTCCACATTATAGATCTATTATCAGTGTTATAACATTAACGCTGTGTTAAAATTGTGGCCCTGAATATTGTGATTAGGGAATTACATTCAGTTTGAATCCTCTCATTCACCGAGTTACCAGGGACAACCTTGCAGGCCTCAGTATCCTCAGTAGTTTCCATGGTTACTGCAGCAGTCTCCTCATTGTCAGTGTTGGAAAATTAGAGTAGGGCTGTGACTGCATCCTTGTACTGCATACAGAATATATGTCAGCATCTGCTGCATGCTAAGCACACGTCATGTATTTCGAATCACCGGCCCTTATGAAAATGTCTGCAGGGCAGTTTACATACTGAATGCGGTGCTGCATAAAGTGCCGTATGAATATGTAAGGCTGATTATCATGGGATCAAACATGATTTCCATCATCGCTCGCATAGAATTGTGACAACATTTTTTTAAGGAGAGCGAACAAATCTGTCATAAATGAACAAATAAGTGTGTAACATTTAGCTCATAAAATATGAAGTTAGGTCCGGTCTGAAAAGTCTGATGATTAGTAAGCATGAAATAAACACACAGGAGCAGGGAGCGACACACTCGCTGCCTCTGGATGATTAAAGGACAAACACGTGACGTCCTGTTTGACTAACAATAAGCAAAGGACTGACATCTGGGTAGCAGCTTTGTTAATAGATGCACAGATTCATACATGCTATCTTTTCTCTACTTTGATGTGACTTTAACAACCTATTTTGAATAAGCAAATGAACAACATACAGTATATTTCATTATATCATTTATCATCGGCTCATCCGGGATGTGGCACAAAGGTGTGTGTGTGTGTGTGTGTGTGTGTGCTGTCTAAAAGGACAGTATACTCTCTACATAAACAGAAATAAACATCAGCTGACAGCAATAACAACCATGTTGATTTTATACAATTATCCAAAATGTTCACAAAAACGAGAGACATAGAAAAAGGTCTGAAGATTAAATTAAAACGTGTGTTTGTTTCTATCAGAGCTTCCTTATTAATTCTCTTATGAGCCCCACAGGCTGTGAGGAGACCCAACCTGGTAACCAATGGAAACATAAAGTGGTTAAAACAGTTCATTAGGAGTTCATAATGCCATGTAAAATAATATCACTGACATCGCAGAATGAGTACTTTTATATATATACTTTAAGAACATTTTCTTTTATTTAAATTTTACTTGTAATGGAGTATTTTTAAATTGAAGTACTTTGACTTTAGTAGAGAGTACTTTTTCCATCACAGTTTTACAATTACAGTGGTTAGATGAAGCTGCCAGTGATTGATTGAACAATGGTAAATGTGTACTACATATTATATTCCAAAGAAGTCTCAACACATATATTATAACGGGTCAAAAACAGCACAGTACATATCATGATGATAAGAAGTAGTAGTTTCTTAAAATTTGACTACAGTATAGTGTTTAATATTTAAATTTTAAAACACAAATTCTGTTACCAAATCTGATCAATTTACTCAGCAGCTGTTGCTGAAATGATATGAAAAATATCAATGATATAAATTATAAATGTTTTTCTTCATGAAGTCTCTTTATTAAATCAAGTAGATTTAATGGAGTCAACATTAAACCATCTGATACACTCATACATCCTCCTTGTTGTCTGTCAGAGAGGCCCTCTACTCCTTACTGCTCCACCCATGGTAATGTGGAAACGGGTCACCTGGTCACTCTGACCTGCCACAGTGAAGAGGGGATCCCGCCACCAATGTACACCTGGACCAGACTGGATCAGGCGAAGACGAGGAGAACTATGCTGGGAATGAGTGAGTACCGTGTTCGTTTGTGATATACTTATTAACATGTAAACATTCATACTTTTCTAAACTTGTGCACTTGTTTCCTCAGTGACCAAATCTGGGAAACTGGAATTTAGAAACATATCTCAGTTTGAGTTCGGGGAGTACCAGTGCAACGCCACAAATTCAGTGGGATTTGCAATTTGTACTATCGAGCTGAGTGCTGGTAAGTTTATTGTTTTTCTTTTTTGTGATTATGGCAACAAAAGAAATACCTAAAAGGGACTAATTCATGGTTTCATTCATTCATATAGATAGTGGAGATGGAGTCGTTGCTGGCGCAGTGATCGGCGCGTTGCTCGGCTGTGTCTTGATCATCCTGGTCGTGTGGTTCATCGCTCACGCTTTGAAGAAACACAAATACAAGGCGGTCAAAGCGGCCGAGGCCAACGAGATGAAGTGAGATTTTAGAAGAGTTTACAAATGACGTGATGAAATTCAACAGCATCAAGTGTGTGTGTAATATCAACTCTCTCTCTCGTCCACTAGGAGGAGCCCTCACCAGGCTCAGGAAGCCTCGGATGGCGTTCCTATGGCAACCAGAGGCAGCAGCCTCCACGCTGAGGGGGATGAGCCGCAAGCCTGAAAAAAGACCTGTTGAAAACAATTGGAGCGACGTCACTATTAAGAATAACAGGATGTTCGGTTTTGAACGTACGTCATTCTCAAATCAATGTGATGAAGCTCGTGTGCTTCAGGTCTTAAGTTCTGTGTTTTTTCTGAATCAAGGAAGTCACAATTCAACCATGCAACATTTGTTTTTTTTACTGAGGATTAGCTTGAATTGCTTTGGTTTGTTTTGTTTTACCAGTTCATAGTTAGTAATTAATATTAGTGTGATATTCATGTTGATGAGCCCTGCATTGGATATACAAGCTACACTGTTGCCCATCTCATGAAATGATTGTGACAGTTTATTCTTGATAGATAAAGTGTATCTTGATCAATCTCTTCCGAACACATCACGGTGAAAATTAAAGCACCATTAACCCGATGTGTATAAATAGGAATAAAAACAGGAATGTGTCTGACAAACAAAATTATTACAACTTTATGGGCAACAGTGTATATGATATTAGAACAAATATGAGGGCAAATAATCAGTGAAACATTGTGTAACAAGCTTATTCCATGTTTTTGCGTTTCACTATGAGCTTTTCTTAAATGCAACCCAAAAAAGGTTGATGAGAAACAAAATGTGATGATGTGCAGCACATTGAAACCCCGTGTTATATTAAAAATAGCACAAATACAACTTATAAAATGTTGAAACTGAGATTTTTTATTGTTTTTGGAAAATAATATGCCCATTTTAAATTTGATGCCAGCTGTAATTTTGAAGGTGGCATGTTTTCCCTTTTTCACTTGGGGTCAATTTCAGCTGCTCAACAGTTCGGGGTCTCCTTTATCAGCTCTCATGTTTTATACTGCGCCAAACATTTTCAATAGGTGACAAGTCTGGACTCCAGGTTCTTTTACTACGGAGCCATGCTGTTGTAATACATGCAGAATGCAGTTTGGTTTGGCATCGTCTTGCTGAAAAAAACAAGGCCGCTCCTGAAAAAGACATTGTTTACTTGGCAGCATATGTTGCTCCAAGTTTATATTTTTCCACATTAATAGCATCTGTGTTTGATGCCGTGCCATCTAATATTGTTTTTTGGCCTTGTCCCTCGTGTACAAAGATTCTTTCGGATTCTCTGAATCTTTTAATATTATGAATGGTAGAAAATGAAATCCTCAGATTCTTTTTTAAAATGATTGCACTATTTACCAGTGATGTCTTTCACAAAGCGGTTAACCTCTCTCATCTTTACTTCACAAAGACTCAGCCTCTCTCAGATGCTCATTTTTATCCAATCATGTTATCAACTTGTTGCCAGTTAACCTCATTAATTGTGAGATGTTTCATCATCACATTTTGTTTCTATTTACATTTTACAAAACGTGCCACCTTTTTTGGAAACGGGGTCATATATTAAGACATGAAAATTGTTTTATTTGTACTTTAGTTAATCTTTGGTGATACGAGCATCTGCAGATAAAGTATGACAGAGATCCTGATTAAATAAAATATTGTGTTTTCTGAGCCATTGAGTCGTGCAGCCCTTCAAGTGTGACTATTTAATTGACGACATCAAGTGTCATCTAGGTGGCAGCAAAGTTACACTGAAGCCTCAGTATTCATTCAGGGTAATGTCCCTGAGATTAATATGAAGATTTGTCTGAGTTTCAGTAAATTTCTTAGCTGATATCAAATCTTATTTAAGACTAAGCCTTATGGCTGCTTTAATAAATAAATAAAACTACCCTATAGAGCAGGGTATAGCACCAGCAACACTATCCTATGTCCCACATAAACTCCAGATTCCTCAGCTAGACATAGCTCCTACTTTTATACATGAAGAATAGACTTGTGCATATATAATCACAATATTTATGGTTCCAGGTGAATTACACATATTTTGTACTATAGAGTCATGTCAACATTATTTATTTCCCCATTGTATAAAAAGTATTGAACACCTCCTTCTTTGGCACAACCACATCCATAAATTTAACACAAAGCAAACTCCTCTACCCTCTGCCAATGCTAAGCTAGTGTGTGATCATTTCAATATGTTTCCTTTAACTGAGCTGCCAAACAGAGAGTGTACTTGCACCCCCTTCATTTTAATTAGCCTTACACATGTCACACCTCAGCCAAGGATAGTTTATGCAAACCCAGAGGTTGCTTTCACTGGTACACAACACAGGTCATATTGTACCGACTCAAATAGAGCTTGTTCGATTACATCCATGTGAACACAACTCATTTTTTATCATAGGAGCACTCATAGTGACTTATAATGAATTATAACTAGTTTGACTAGTTATAAACTTACATAATAATCACTTGTAGCATGTGCATGAAAATGCATTACACTCTATGTAACCAATAATAACTTACAACTCTGCAAAGACTGTTATAGCATACTACAGTTGATTGTTGAGGTCTGTGTATTAGTGAGCGTAGTTGGTAATAATGTGTTATAAGCCACATCAGTCAACCTCTGGTTTATAACTAGTCAAGAGCATCCGAAGGACACTTGAAGTATTAATTCATTATAAGTCACATTTATAATATTCTATGACTTGTTTTTATGTTGATCATAAGACATGCATTACAATTCAGTATGAATAATAATACATATTGTATTATAGTGGTTCATTTGTCCTGCTAACTGTAAGATACATGATTGAATTTGTTAATAATTAAGCATTTCAGCAAAAAACAACAACAAAAAAAACATTAATTTCTAATTACTACACCACATTTGTAGATCTAATCATGTTAAAATAAGTTTGAATTTCTACTGTGACACGTCGTATGCACTCATCTCACTGAAATGATATCACAATAATACAATAATCCTAGTGTCGTGAACTCCTGGACTTTGGATGCAGCTTTCTGTTACATAACTGTAGCACGTTACTCATCAAAGCTGAACTTAGGTACCTCTGAATTTATGTGTTCCTTTTTTTCCATGCCAGTGCCGTCGCTCATGTGGACATCACTCGTCGCCCTGCTGGTCCACCGCTTTCTCATCGGCCTCAGCTGTACTTTCATTATCGGTAACTTATTGTAATGATATTGTCTGAAGGGTAATATTATGGACAATTATATGTATTTTGTGCAATACCATCACGTGATAATTTGACTCTATAAGATCAACAAAATCAAGCCATTTGAGACGGTACACATTTAATTGTTTCAAGTGCAATTCAGGAGACATTCATACTAGTGGAGCATAGAGTAGCTGAAGTATTAGAACATAGAAAACAATCAACAAATGTCAATCACAAGGGCTGGAGCCTGGATTTGAACTCAATCGAACTTAAAAATGGCCACCGATGGTCCCCATTGAACCTGACAGAGCATGAGGGGATGTGCAGAGAAGAACATCAGAAAATCTCTGAATGCAGGTCTTCTGAATGTGTCCCGTCATAGCCAAAGAAACTCAAGGCAGTAATCGCTGCCAATTGTGTTTATGTCAGTTTGTAATATCCTATTTTTTGTTCTGTTCTAAGTGGTATGGAGCGTAGTTTGATGAGTAAAAAAGTATATATACGGCTGCTACATACAGTAGGTGAACCTACTGCAGGCTAACTAATAAGGCACAGAAGTTAGGGGACCTTCCAGGATCAGGCCTGCAGACCGAAGCCACGTGCAGAGCTGAGGACGTCGTCTCTGGTCAGATAGCATCCACAGAGCTGCCTCAGGCCGGTGAAAGACTCCCTCCCATGCATGACACGCCAGTTGTCAATAAAAACCACCTGATGGAGACAAAGAGATGGTAAATCCTTAGATTACGCTGAATGACACACATCTTTCTTTAATCGTCAACTGTCCTGAAGCTGTAAATTGATTGACTGAAACATTTATAGTTGTCTTACTTTCCCAGGATTCAGTTTCACCCACAGCTCGTTCTCTGGCCGTCTGAGTTCTGTTGTCAGCATCCGATGTGCCACATACCATCGCTGAACAAGCTCATGGGGGATTGTGTTTATCACTGAACGGTCATAGTTGTTGTATCTGTGGACAAAAAGTGCAAAATGTAAAATGTTTTCTCTAACAGTGAAGCTGATTAGATGTCACTCTAAAAGACCCGTGCAGACGTACCGGATCAGGTACAGTTCTTTGTTCCATGGATAGAGGTCGAGCACAGGGCCGATGCCTGTCATGTGGTTTCGGTGGGTGTCAGACTTTTCAATGTACTCGTGCCTGATGGGCACACGGGCGAGCAGATCAAAGTTTTCAGGAGACTGCTGGCGCACTTTTTCTGCGGCGTAGAACCCATCCACAAGTAGCGTCCTTCCCCCAGTTCCCTCGTGCTTGAGGCAGTGGAAAACCTGTATTCTGCAACGACAATAGACTGCTTTGCTAGGAAAAACTATTAAATATGCATATTTTCTTGGATTTCATTTCAGATATATCAAACTTAAAACTGCTCAGAATACAGAAAACTGTTGACATCCTGCACTTACCCACATGGTTCCTGAAAGTATGAGGTGTCAGTGTGACGGTCAAGAGCCAGCTGGCTGTAGGCGCTGTCTCCTCTGGAAAAATCTGAAGTAAAACACCACATTCTTCCATATGTAGTCTCCCTTGTTAAGACACAAAACACAAGAGGATTAGGAATAAATGTACAAGGTCGGATTAGGGTTCTTGTGCATTGCTGTGAATGTTGCAGAATAAGCTGCATGAAAGGAAAGAGATGTCATTTGAGTTTCACCGTGGCATAGAAAGCAAAAAGAACTGTTTACCTGATAAGGCTGACCCTCTGGGTAACTGCCTCTGTGGCCTCAACTGTAGCCGGGACATCATCCACAAAAGCGATCCCATACAGGAGGTAGTTCTGAAGAAACTTCTTGACTTCATCGTCACTGCTCATAAACAAGTCATATTTGGCAGAAGGTACGTTTGCATTTTTGTAGATGTCTGAATTCCAAAGGATGCGAGGCTGGACGCGGCTCTGCTTCTGTCTTTCATAGCTGTTCTCAGCCAGCCAGCTCAGGCTGTACTTTGTCACATGACCGCCAGGCCCTGGGATACAAAAGAAACACATTGTTATGAAGTACAATGTTGAATATGGACAAAAATGTACTTATCTAAAAGGATGATTAGCAAGGTCAAACAGCAAGACTGGAGACTCTGTGGCAATTAGTTTTTCAGTCAATTGATTAACTAACATAAATCCCTCCCTCGTCATACTTCCCCATGGCGGCAGGCCTCTTAATAGTCCTCCAAAACAACCCAACCCAGGGTCTCCCATAAACTTATCACTAAATTATGTGGTTTATTTGCTTTATACGTACTTCAAGAACGTGATTGTGGGGGATAGTAGGTGATGAAGAGGTCAGCCAAATCTTCTATAGTAAAATATTAGACAAAACAATGTCCAAAAAAAAACAAAAAACAAAAAAACACAGTCTGTAAATGTTGCCATGCAACACTTACTTGACAGCTGGAACCACACCTTGGCCAAAGAGATTTGGCAAATATTAGCTAGTAGGCTGTGTACTGTCTGGTTTTGTCTCGGTTTAGGTGGTCTTGACTTGCAGCACTGGCTTATAACTTCCTATGGAATAATGTTGACACATATTACAGTTTAGTGTTTGTATTAGTCTAACATTTTTAAGCTCCCAAAAACATCATTTCTATTTCTACACTTTCATCCTACATGTCTAAATAAATGCACGTTTCATGAAACAGGCAAAAATAAACGAACACACAACCTGATCCAGTATATTCAAGGCACGCTGGTTATTTTGATGTTTTTGCCGTGTGCTCTGAATGTGATGGCAACAGTATACGTCACATTTAAAATAGAGCAGCAAGAGCATCTGGGGGATGGCTGTCAATGGGAAGCAGCAGGTCAATTCTGCCTTGGGCCACCTGAGGGGTCAACCTAAATACTTTGTGCGGCCATTTTCTATGAAACCAACTGCTGTGAGTGAAGTATAATGATGGCTGAGTTTAGCTAAACTGTGTTCAGTGTTCTGTGACCATTTTATTAGTTTTTTTTTCTCTCAGTTACACAATGTGCACAGACAGAATAACCTAACTACGGATTACAGTACGGCTCATAAAAGCTTATCATCTATATATACTGTAACCACGCAATGTAACATGGGGAACAAACCAGTGTTCATAGATAGGGTGTGTACATCCAGACTCAGCTGACCTTGACTATCCACAGAGGCATGTGCCCACAGCAGTGATGGGTCCCCATTTGTCAGTTTATGTAAGGCTCAGTGCCACTCTTGTGCAAACATAAAAACACTGTATCATCATCAGCATCCAAAAAAATAAATGCTGGAGCCCAGCAGCTTACAGAGAGGCGTCAGTCAGGTTTAAATCAGTAGCATGAGCCAGACAGACACCCACAAATAGAAAACACCTCCAAGCTGCCAGACTCCACCTGCACTGCTAAGGCATTGAAAACCTGCAGTGATGGTCTGTCCCCAGCCATACTTTTAAAAAAACGAATGTTCCAGCACTACAATTATCTCCTTGCTCATGTCTGACTTTACCTGAGCTGTACTGCGGGGTCACAAGCCAGGGGGAAATGTGAGGATGTGCAGCTGGCAGGGAACACCGCAGCACCTGTTTCCTTTTCCACACCTGGCTGCTGTGGGACCGTTTATTCCTCTTACTCTGCAAGACAGCAACTAAATCCCACATGGCTTTTTTTTTTTTTCTCTCCTTTGTGTGTCGGAGCAGGCTGCTTACAGGAGACAGGATAAGGGATGGCTGCAGCTAGACGTGGGGGTTGGTGCTGGTTAAGCGAGTTCTCAGGGGAACAACTCAGTGAGCGATGACTTTGAGGTCAGCAGAGTTTTGCATTTCTTTTTCATCGTGTCCAACGATAGATGTGTCCATAGAACATGGCTGAGAAAGGGTCTAATCTTTTTATATGGCCAAAGTTTGCTAAAGCTTTTAGGTGCAAATATGTTTATTATATAGAACTGAAAATATCCAGGGTCTTATTTCATGATGTGACCACACCCAGAGTTAAAAAGTCGACCTTCCCCCTTGCCTGAAGAAAGATATTCACAAGGATCATAGCATCATGTGTGACTCATCCACAGCTTGATTCTCCTTCTTATGTGTTCTGTGTACCTGAATATTCCTAGAAATATTTCACTAAGAGTAAATGATTGAACTTATGTTGTAAATGTAATCTTTCATGTTATGTTCTCAAAATGCAAACTGCTCAACATTATGGACAATGACTCATCCACTTCATGACCTCCTGGTCAGACAACAGAGCAGACTCAGTCAGATACTCTCGCTGCAAATCATTCCTGCCCACTGCCATAACACTGTATAATGACTCCCTGCAGCACAATTTACTGCACAGAGAGCTCATGTGTATATTTTTGTTTTGTATATTATTTATCTCTATCTATCTATCTATCTATCTATCTATCTATCTATCTATCTAATCAAACTCAAAACATCTATTCAAATGCATCACACCTGACTGCATCTGTAATGAGGTCCTGACATTTGTTATTACATACTGGAACATACATACATTTCATATTGTGGAAGATTATTTCATCTACTCCATCATACCTTTATGACGAGGTTTAGGGTTAGGAACATGCAGAACAGATGCAAAAACTAGCAGGGCATGTACATTTGAAGTGTGTTTGCTCAATGCTATGCGAACAGCCGAACATACAGCTGTTTGCTCTTATATACATATTTTTACATAAACGTTTTATTTGCCTTTTTACTTTCTCTACTTCTACTATAACTTTTTAAAGTTTTAGTTTTCCACATATTTCTTATTTATGAGTATTTTTCCACCTTGTGTATGTGAGCTGCTGTAGGTGAATTTCCTTGATGTAGGATCATTAAAGTCAATCTTATCTTATCTTATCTTATCTTATCTTACAGTACAGTGAAGTAGTACCTGATCACAGGTTTTCTGTGTGTCATTAAACTTGAACTTTTATTTAAGAATATGTACCACATGAGCACAAGTTAAAACCTAAAATTATTGTTTTCTTAAGCCCAATTCTTTTGCAATCCTGCAGCACACACCCTTCTTGACGCTGCACTACATTCATAACAAACTTGCAATGAATCAGACTACCACCCAGTTGCATGCAGTAAACCTTGTGTTATAACTTGATCATTACGATGCATTTATTTTGTCAGTGAAACATGACTTGACAAAACCGCACAGTACTCACATGTGAGGATCAGATGGTCATCTTGCACGCTTGTGTTGTCAGGGCGGATGGTGAGGTCTATGCCCCCGGTGTCTACGTTTCTCTGGTGAGTCTGCGAGTTGTATGAAGCTGCAGAGCGGCAGTGATCCCGCAGCCACACGTAGTTAAAATGCATCGGCTTCCCTCCGTAGTTGAGCACTGGTGATAAATTTCACATGCATTGGTTAAAAGCGACTTTCTCCTCACTCATGCATTTAAAAAAAATGTTGATGTGAACTCACCGAGGCTGTCCTCGAGTAACTGAAAAGTTGCCGGACGCGACGCGCACCCTCGGATCTGCATCTTGTGCCTCCATAACGGACCACACAGAACCTGAGCCTGCTTGAAAACAGGTCGCAGTTTGCAATTTAACATCCTGCAACAAGAATGAACCCGACAACAACTTCAGATGGTAAGTCTATCTCCAGGTAGTGTCACCGTGCAGCCACAGACGTAAAAGAGCCTTTATCACAGGTAAGTATTTAATCCCGTACAACGCCTCATTGTGACATGACAGTAGGAGCTTAATCATTAAACGCATCACAGTTTCTCCCGTGATTCATATTTATTGTAAATATTAACCACGGCCATCGTTTAACGCGAGGGACGGCGGTGACGCTTTTGCACATGCGTGGTTGCTTTTAGAGTAAAAACCCGTATGCAGATGTCACTGGACGTGCGAGGGAAGTTTGTAACCCGCAGGTATGAACGTGACTGCATGACAGACATGACTGCACACTGTTATGACATGTTGTTGAAGTATCAGTGACACTTTGTCAGGTACAAAAACTACAAACAGTATCGCAGTTAACGGGCTGACGTAAGTGCGCATTCTTTGGGAGGGGTCGCGTTAAAGTACTAATATATCCCCCCCTATATATAGTAAAATATGTAATGTTATGTTATGTGAATATGTAAAAATCTGCCTTATGTTATTTCTTATTTATTTGCATTTTATTTATGTTTGTTACAGAAAACGTAAGTATGTGGTCACCGTCAGCCCACCCCCCCTCTCAACTGGACATTTGGTTGCGCCCAGCCTCTCTCCCTCTCATTGACAATTTAGCGACTTTATTTCAGGCACAAGCGACACATTTATTAACTTATTCCGACTAATATCATGTGTTATATTGGAATTAATTTCCATAAGCACTCTTCTGTAGGTTTCTCTCAGTACGGGCGGCGTTTCCATGGTTACGCTGATGCTCTTATTCTGAAACTTTGCCTGCAAATGGTTAAATTTGAGTTCCTCTGACTCATTCCCTTCAGATATATATGGATTGTGGTATGTCTGTGGGCTAATAAAAGCTGAATGCTCAGAATAAAAATTGGAGGTGGGGGTTAAGTTGTATTCCATCTATCTGTGTCAACCCACACACACACACACATATAGGCTATATATATATATATATATATAGATATATATATATATAGATATATAAGAATCTATATATATATATATATATAATATATTATTGATATATGACATTGATGTGGCCATTACTCAGATACACCAACGCTGCCTGGGTGGGCTGTTTTGTTTTGTTGTTGTTGTTGTTACTGTCAGGTCATTTGGCCCACTGCCTCTTTAATTTGTTTTATGGTTGGAAGTCGTTTTCAATTGTATTGTAAAACAAAATAATTTAAAACAATAAAATAAAATGTCTCTGGGGGTGCAGAGACATTGAGTGCTCTCCTTGAGACACTTGTGTTTAGGAAAGCAGGCGACATCCTGATCATTACTATGGTAACCGAGGTCAGAGGATAGGGCTATCTCACTCCTATGGACATAACAGATAGCTACATGATGTAGAAGTCTCTACATACTCAGATAACAATGTCAGACTGGTAAGTGTAAACACATTTTCTTGCTTGTAGACTAATGACCAATTGGAAAATGCCTTATACTACAGATGCATAGAGTATGACCATTCAGGGAAATAGAGTAGGTGTGGCACTAGAGGACAGCTTCTTCAGAATTGAGGCAAGTATATTGATAAATCCTCCATTCTCCTTGATCAAACTTCAATAAACCTTTCAGCTTTAAGCTACCTTCGACTCCTAAACTGATGATTGTTGAATACAATTTTCAACACTATGTACAATGAACGAGTATTGTATATTGCACATAGGTTGTCCTTTCGGGCTTACACAATAGTTGGTTTACTTAAGCTAATCAGCGAAAAAAGAAGACAGACAGGTAATGGAAACGAACAAAAGATAAGAAAACAAACGTGCAGGCAGGTGATTGATCAGGTGACTCCGGACGAACGGCACATAGATCTTGACACATCTCATGATCAATAGAATTAGCAGCTGATGACCTAAACAATGGGTCGTTTGGATTTGTCATAGCAGGAAAAAACACAGGTGATAACGTTAACAATGTCTCTGTTCTATTCACATAATAGTGTGTCAATACATTTTCTAAAGTCAGCTCATCCCCAGTTAAAAAAAACACCCTCGGCTGGCAGAGGTGGGAACCTCTATGGGCAAATATTGGGCAGTAATGTGAGGGTAAATCAAGTTAAACTATGCCAGATGTAGATAGTTTGTTTCTTTGAACCCTTTTGATGAGGTGTCA
The DNA here is from genome assembly GCF_000972845.2 of Larimichthys crocea. Taxonomy (NCBI): domain Eukaryota; kingdom Metazoa; phylum Chordata; class Actinopteri; family Sciaenidae; genus Larimichthys; species Larimichthys crocea. Next base: position 15,454,494 of record NC_040032.1, read on the forward strand.
GGCAGTAACAGGCAGGGGCCCTTCTTGTTCGTTGATACAAACCTGCATGCTGGCTCCCTCTGGAGTCCCCTCTGGAAATTGGTTGCTTATCAGGGCGGTAACACTCATCACCTGGCTCTGAATTCTTCTTTCCTTATCCACCAGTTACCGGTATGTTTGGCTCCACTGTCTGCACAACACAGCTTTGGTCTGATTTTGTTATGAAGTTGAAGTAGGAGAAGTAAAGAAAGCACATGTGCATGTATATTTCCTCTCATTTGGTAACGGTTGAGAGATGTTTCAGAGGCCTACAGTGCATGTTGTGTAAAATCGGGATTAGATCAAGTAAACGGCTGGAACCATTAGAGGTATATGTAAATATGTATCTATATACTAGCACCCAGGCCTTGTGTTAAAATAAAGTGTATGCAAGCTTTTTAAAGCAAAGAAACCTCAGTTTCAAAGTGCAATACCGATGTTGTAAATATGGACAGTTGTACATCTGTATTTGTTATGATTTTATAACTTTTTTATCAAAAACTAGTGAGTGACAACTGACAACAGCCAGACATCTGGCAAACAAGACATAGGAGCCAGCTCATAGTGCAACAGTAAGAGGCCCAGCTCACAGTCTGTCAGGATTTCAGGAATCTTTCGACTACGACTAACGCTAATTCCCAGATTTACTCTGGTCCGCCGGCTTCTTGCCCAGTTACTCTCTCCTTTTCACATCTTAGCTTCTTACATCAACATCCCCTTTGGTCTTTTTTTCCCTCTGACATTATCTCAATAGAGGCTGCTTAGCCTGGTTACATTGCCAGCTAGCCCAGCTCCGGTTCTGGCACGACACTGGTACTCTGAGCTCCCAGTACAGACAGCCTGGCTAATAAACTGAGCCTAAAATAGTTAATAGTTCCCCATGTGTTATATTACAGAGATTTTTTTTACCATATTCAGAGTTTGCAACTGTTACACCATAATTGCAAATCACACTTCTGCACACTGGTGTCATTATTTTATCGCTCCTCTCCCTCAAACAGCTGTCACTGGGCCCATAGAGTTAGTTGAAGGAAGATTAGCCTCAGGTATCTGACTGTATTGTTACACTTTATTACACTTCTAAAAAACACACCCATATTGCAACACTGCTGGGATTTGTGCCAGCATAGTATTAACGTATGATATGGTTGAATTGTTCTCATTGGTGTCTCATTTGTGTGTTTAAATGAGCAAACAGATTATGTGCAGCTTGACTCTTTGTTCTGCTGAGGACATTCAGCTGCACAAGTGATCTGCTGGGAGCAGGACTCCGTTATTTCGCTTCCTTGTTTTAGCCCTGCTGAGAACGCTGCGGTAATGCTGCATTCAAGTACAGTCGGGGAAAGTTGGGTGTCCACGAACTGCTAAAGTGAGAAATGTGAAAACGACACTTTTAATTAAAGACGCATTTAATGTATAATTGTTCAGCTGTTTTTAATTTATATTGTGGACAATATGTTTCAGTTATTTCTGCTCTCACACTTCTCACATGAAGATGACATAAGTGGAAAATAGTTGACTGGAGCAGATTGTGCAATCAAAGGGAAGTGTCACTGCTACAAAGATACACTAACTAGATCTCGAGAGAAATTCAAATTCAGTACCTTCAGTACTTGTTTTTTTTTTTTTTTTTTTTTTTTTTTTTTTTCCCGGTTTTTTTTTTTTTTTTTTGTGTTCTGTCTGTTCCTTGTGTTTTGCCCTGTCTACTTTAATTCTGTTGTGTATATTACACTCTGCTGCTGTAATAAGTAAATTTCCCTGTTGTGGAAATGAATAAAGTACAATCTAATCTAATCTAATTTAATGAATCAGGGTCACAGCATTTAGGAGAGAAACTAATGATAATACAAAAAGCAAATAAAAGCAAAAGCAACCAAACAGTAGTGTCTAAATTAAACAGAATGCCTCCTGAACCATTTGTTAACACTCTTGACTAGATAACAAGTAATACATATGCAAATAAGTCTCATGAGTGAACGTAAACAACTTGAGTAATGGGATTTCCGAGCTTAGAGTGGGCACCTGAACGCAGCATGAGCCTGCCCCTCTGAGCAGCAGTCAGTTGCGTGTTTACTTGCTTTGTCAGCGGTGTCCCCGCAGCAGATATCTCATGCACCTCACCTGCCGCTGATCAAAAACCTTGGACTTTTATCTCAGACAGAGACTTTATTGCACATTTATCAGCTGCTTCCATTTTTTGGCCAGCCTCTTGCGGACCTTGATCGAGGAGGTGTGGTGGTGGGGGGGCCACATCGGGTTCACAAGGTTTTTCTTTTCTTTTCTTTTTTCTTTTTTTTTTTTTTATACAGCTCACAAGGAAAGATGACGTTAAAGTCCAATAAAAACGAACCTGCTGTCATACTGGAGTCTGTCAGCAGCGTCCGGACAGCCCTCTCCGATCTCTACCTGGAGCAGCTCCTCCAAAACAAACCAAAGTCTGACAAGGTAGGATGTCTTTTTTAAATTTTATTTATTTATTTATTTCTGCACCCCCCCTTCCTCCTCTTATTTTGGTGTTTGCTTCCGGGAAGCAGAGCTGGGGCACATGACATGTTGTTTGTTCCTCGACAAGATCTCTAAAAATAGACCTGGTTGTGTTTTTTCATTTAAATCCTTTTAAACTAGAATCTCTCATAGATTTAACGTCACGGATCAGCAGATCTGTGGTAAGAACCGCTGCATTGCTCAGCATTGCTCAGCCTCAGATGTGACCCAGTAGACATTGCATTGACAATTTCACTTCTGCATTTCCCCTAAAACTACACATGGGATCATTTGACCAATGGAGGGGGAAACATGGATACAGCCTGCGTCAGACTTTATGTAATTTTAGATCATGAGACAATGAGCCTGCAAACCAGTCATATAATCCATACAGATGATTGATTAAAGGGCCATCAATGAGCCTATTATCTGGGGGCAATGTTGGCAAAGATAGATGGGAAATAAAGTCCAATATTTAGCCGTGCTGTGTCATGTTGCCTACAGCTATTTCTGCTGAGGAATTGGTGTCAACAGTCAGCTGAATCCGGGGCAGCTTGTTTACTACATCACACTGTACCAGGCTGTTGTTTTAGGCATAAACTTCACGTCAAGGCCTGGATTATGTTGCGAAAACTCACTGACTTTGCCTTTAAAATCCTGGCAGCAAGCTCATATGATGTAAAAAAAAAACAGTTAAATCCCAGACAACCTCTGGGTCTTAGTTTGGCAGGCAGTAATACCGAAGGGGACTCTTTAGTGCTAAACTTCTTCTGTGAAATTGCAAAAGTCAGCACTGGAGCTACTGGAGGGAAATGGTGAAGGGAGGAAACTCCTCTCCTGACATCAGCAGTTTGCAGTTCAGCAACCTTTGAGTTTCAATCTTTCCGACGAGTGCTTCTGCTCGATTTGCAAAATCAGTGTCTTAAAGTGAGGTCACACGGCCCATTATCTCCCAGCGCGCAGGCTGTTGCGTGCAATCAGACAAATGTCACATACGGATACACACTCATACGCAGCAGTTTGACCGTGATGTCTGGATGATTTACTGATTTTTAAAGTAAGTAAAGTGAGTACTGCTGTGGACATGCTCCAGGCTACACTGTCATGCTCCAAATACTTTCAACTTACTGTGCACCGGCACTTCATAAACAGTCAGTCGTGCATTACAAGTCAAACACAACTACTGTTATTTGAGACACTTTTCCCGTTGCCACCACCTCAAACTTGACATTCAAGTCCAAATGTGAAGACCCAGACAAGTTTGGGCAATGTCAGATGAGACCCAGCATGAGATTAAAGACTGAACGTCCTACTACAGTACTGGTTTACAACATCCCTTCCAGCTATCTCTGTAAATCTGTCTAAACTCTTCCAGTCTGTATCCAAAGAGGGTTCAGTTGTGAGTCATACGAAGGTCAAATATTGATCTCTGACTGTGCTTCTTCAAGAGATCACCCTTAATCCTCCAGGGGGAATGATTAATAATTAATACAACTTGATTGAAAGGCGGCCATAGTGACTTATAATGTAATCAGTCATGTTAGGCAGAACAATAGGTATAGATTATCTTAAGCGATGCACCTATCGCATGTATTGTTTGTTCTACTTAATCCACTCCTAAACAGAACCGGGCTGTCTTAAAATGAGACGAGCATAAATGCCTTCCACCCTCTTTGTTTATCCTGTTGCTTCTCCACACCCATAGCTGGCATTCAAGTTTATGAAAGGGCTTCCTGACTCCAGTTATAGTTCCACGTGTTGACTGTTAACAGTGAGCAGAACGCGCCGTGAAAACAGATCAACGCCTTTCGAGATCCCTGACAGGTGCGAGCGCCTACGAGACGAGTTTAATTCAAATTCAATCACACCTTTTTTAAACATTTAAAAACACACTTCCTCTGTTTCCTCAGATAGCTGTATTCGTAGCAGATTATGGAAGCGATACTGATTGACCTTTTCCTTCCTGCTCCGTCCTGAGACAAAATAAAGTCTGTCCTGTCCCGTACATTAAGGAGAACTGAATGTGAATATGAGTTAAACAGTCAGCCTATGATGGCTCCTCTAAACTAGGGGGGGAAAAGCACTAAACATCATTATACGATAGCCTGATACTTTAATGCGCTTTTATCATTTGCAGTCGTCATAAGATCACAAACATGGAGTTTCAAAAAGAAAAATAATTTCCTGTTGTCCTTGGAGCAGCTCCCGAAGGAAAGGAACTGAAACAACTTTTAGGAGATCCAAATCTGTGCGTAATGTCTCAGGATGAACGCTGTGATGATTTCATCTGCAGCCAAACAAACTCTCGCAGACAAACATCTTCTTGTTTATGATGGGCACAACAACAAACATGTTTCAGCATTAAGCCTTCATCATCATCATCATCAGCAGCAGCAGCAGCAGCAGCGTCATTTTATCTGCAGCAAAATTGCTGTACTGTTCCTCAAAGGGTTGTAATCCGTACCAGGGGACAGCATCCAGACACTCCCTCGTGGTACTCCTGGTACGGTACAGTCCTGATGTATAACAGCACAAAACTGGTAAACAACTATTATATTGCACAGAAAAACAACACTGTTTACTTTAATGACTCAGGCTTTCAGTTATCTCCTGACTCGCAATCTCTAAGTGTTGGTAAACTGTATGTTCATTCACGCGGACATACACAGAAATACACATGCAGTATATGTTCCTACACACCAAACTGCTTTTCTGCACGGCATTTTAGGGCTGAGGTTATAGGCACGGAGGAGGAGGTGGGTGATAATGATATTTATTGGTTTATTGTGCTGATGCTGGAAGATAGATAGTACTTTTTTTTTTTTTTTGCTGAAGCAGCGCTGATGTGTCATTTTTTTATGCAGAAACGTTGTGCTGACTCAGGTAGTCATGCGTCTGATGTCAGTTTAGTCACTCTTTTTTTTCCCATGTAGCTTTTAAAATACATGCCGATGATCCACACTAGAGACCATCTTTGTTGGCAAACTCTTAAAACTCATTCACTTTGCTTTGTAACATTGTCTAAGATCCTCCCTTACATTTAATGCTGTTCTTTTGATGATCTCCTGAGACTGCTGGTATCCATGACCACACGAAACCTGGCGGACCAGATCACTGGACGTGGTTAATGAGGTGTTTATAACACTGGGTTAATTTTCAACCTTTGAACATATGTCGAAACTGCAAATGAAACATAGCGCAAAGCTCTCGCCGCAGTTATTGGAAATACCCGTGTGGTATGAGCCCTCCGGACGAACTATAAATCTGTAGAATACTGAGTTCATTTATGCACATGAACAACGTTCATTTTGTGTGGGATAAAACAATGAATGTGATCTGTTTTTGTTTCCAACAGGCTGTTATGCAAACCTATGAAAATAAGGGGGCTGATTTTTACACCAACGGTAGCGTGGGACACATGAACGGTGCAGAACTGACCAAGATGAAAGAAGTAGCATTTGAAAAGAACCCTTCGGAGCCAATGGTATGCTATCTGCCTCTACACACACACTTATTTATATTTCCACGTGTGTTGCTGATTCCTCCTCGTTGACTCTAGTCTTTCTGTCCGTAGGGGGTCACTCTGAAGCTGAACGACAAACAAAGGTGCACCGTGGCCAGAATATTGCACGGGGGCATGATCCACAGACAAGGTAATTAATCACACATTGATTTGATTTGAGAGTTGACCTGGTGTGTGTCAGGTCAATAGTTTGTCCCGGTCACAGAAAATATGCCTGAGCAGTAGGTGCCGTGTGTGCCTGTAGGATAAGAACATCAATAACAAACACATACACAAGCTGTACAATAATTCAGATTTTCAAGTTTCAATGTTTCAAACATATTTTATTTTTTTATTTACGACTTGATATAGCCAAGGGACCAAGGTTTGTAGTTTGAGTAGAATGGATCAGTCGTGGTTGAGCTGGCTGTGGACAGCAAAAGAGGAGGAACGCTATAGTCAAAATACAATCGGCTATCGTCTAACGATGGTTAACCTTTTTATTAGCCTTTTTTTTTTAAGTTATTTGAAGTAGCAAATGTGTCTTTCCTGTCATACTCACCGATCAAATTGCTAAACAGACTGCAGAGGAAGTATTGGCCCAGGTATCCATTATCCGGATATCCGCTGTCTAAACCAGAAGCCCAGAAACATTGGCATGTTGCCCTCAAGAGGCTAAATTATCATCAGGCGATAGCTAAGAGGTTCTGAGATGGTGTCTGATGTGATTTGAGGATTTAAACTATCCACTGAACATCAGTAATTGTCAGTAATAATCTTTAAGAAATCTGTTTCATTGCCCATTTTGATACACGGTTCTCACTTTTCTTGTCTTTAGCTGAGCTCTCAAGAGAAGAAATATTACCTCAATAGCCCATTAGGGGCGTAATAACTGGAATTCAGAAACTGATATCGATCATATCAGATCATATTTGGAGTTAATAAACCCTCTTCTGGTTTCTTTTCCTCTCCAGGGTCCTTACATGAAGGGGATGAGATAGCAGAAATCAATGGGGCAAGTGTGACGAACCAAACTGTAGATCAGCTACAAAAGATCCTGGTAAGTCGATATTCCCCAAGTTAGACATTGGCACTGAAAGTTAATTATTCCATTTGTGCAACAAATAATGAACGAAACTGTGTCATCTTCACGTACAGAAAGAATCCAATGGAGTAGTCACAATGAAGATCATTCCCAACCCGCAGAGTCGATCCCAAGCCTGTGAGGTAATAACACGAGGGGCAGGACTCAGCACTTAGCTTTGGTCTTGTGGTGCCTGTAACTTCTGTTGTGAGTGTTTTTTTGTCTTCCATGTTTGTTCTCTCCAAACCCAATAATTAGCTTCTTCATTCACATCCAATGATAACTTCTAGAGGTATGATCTCCAGAAAAAAACAGAGGTTTGATTGTGTTTCTTTCAGTTTCTCTATAACTTACTTCTTTAAAAAGATTTTGTTCTTTATTAGGGGAATCTTCTGTTAGTCAATGGTGACCCAGGTGACTATAAAATGAGTTCAAATATAAATTAGTTTCTGCTAGTTTGACTTGAAACACTTTGGTAGTGTGTTTCATTCTGCCATCTACTGGCCACAACACATCGCATGTTCTCCGGACAGCCATTCATGTGCCTCATGTAGCATAAAATGGCTGCTGGTTTGATGATCACAAAGAAAAAAATACCTTGTATTCACTGCTTAAGTTTTCTTTTGCTGTGGTCGGTGATGGCAGTCTACTTGTAGCTTGTAGTCTATTAATATGTAGGCTTAGTTAACATGCTTTTCATACTTTAATGCTCAGAGAACATCATTTTTGGTGACCCAGACCACTCCAGTATACATAGTGCCACTGGAGTAAGTTGGGGAAACCACAGATGTTCATGAACTCTACTAACAATAGTGATAATTTACCCTGAGGAGAATTTACAAGTGTTCCTGCTGTGATCTTTGACGGTGTAGTTTAGGTTTGTACACAAACTGATCTTTCTTAAAAGTCCCAGGAAGAGTTAGTAATCGAATGTGAATCGCATGTTAGATATCTTTTCTGTTGCAGAATCTTCTTTAGGTCAAAGTTTCGCTTCAGGAAGTGAATCGATGGTTGAACAGATGAGATCTCACACCCAGACCTGGGCGACAATTCTTAATTTTTGTAATATGAGCAGTCCAAGATCACATCATGAACTTTTAAATTCTGTTTAAGGGTGAATTTCCCAGTTAACATTTGCAAAATCCAAACATATGTGTTGGAAAGTCCCTGCTATAAATATTTATTGTTAAACAGAGATAAACTGGAGAGAATGCTCAGAGAAACTGTAGATGTTTGTCTCAACTTGTTTCAAAGTCAAAAGGTAAGCTGAAAAATACTAGTTAAAATGTCCAGTGTGTTGGATTTAGAGGGCTCTATAACTCTATAACTATGTTTTCATTAGTGTATAATCATCTGACAGTAAGAATCATTATGTTTTTATTACTTTAGAATTAACCCTTTATATCTACAGACACTGTACATTGTCTTCTGTGGAGTCTGTACAGAAGCCCAGAACAGAAACTTACCAATGGCTCTAGATAGGACCGTTCACGTTTTTAGCTAATTTTGAGGCTACTGTTGCGTCAATTTGGCCACTTGATGCCACTAAATCCGACACACTGGTCCTTTAAACTTTAGCAACAATAGGTGATAAAAGGATGTATGATGAGGTGAGGTCAACAGGTAATCAGTAACGTCCCATTACAAACACAAAATACACACTGCAAACGTTCATGAGCTCTTTCACCATATGAATACACCATATGTTCACCACATGTTCTCTTAATCTACAGATGTACATGAGGGCCCAGTTTGACTATGACCCCACCAAGGATGACCTCATCCCATGCAAAGAGGCAGGTCTGAAGTTTCAAAACGGTGACATCATTCAGATCATCAACAAGCAGGATCCGAACTGGTGGCAAGGCCGGGTGGAGAGCAATGCAGCTGACTTCGCCGGACTGATACCTTCCCCAGAGCTCCAGGAATGGTAAAGAACAGTCAGACTTCAACGTGATATGCCAAAGACTGGCATGATGTGCCACATCCGTGTAGGGCACAAAACTAAATGTTCCCAGCTTGAACTAAAGCTCTTTTCCCACTGCAGGAGGGTGGCGGGTAAAAGCAAGGCCAGAGAGGGCAGTCAGTCCTGCAGCCCGTTTGGAAAGAAAAAGAAGTGCAAAGACAAGTACCTGGCCAAACACAGCTCCAGTGAGTGTATCATTGGACTCATGTTTCCTGGATGTTCTCTCAGTTGTACTGTTGGTCTAAAACAAAATCCCCTCTCTTGCAGTTTTTGACCAGCTGGATGTCATTTCTTATGAGGAGGTTGTTCAGCTCCCTGCTTTTAAAAGGAAAACACTGGTGCTCATTGGTAAGTGTCCTGGCTCGGTTACATTATTTATTAGCAGTATTAAATACCTTAAGGTATAATTAGACATTTCTAATCATTCATACTGATCCACATCACATTTTAGGTGCCCCTGGCGTTGGAAGGAGCCATATCAAAAATGCACTATTGACTAAATACCCCGACAAGTTTTCTTATCCTGCACCACGTAAGTAGACCCAAAGACTTTGTGTTTGCAAACTAAGTTTGCCAAGTTGTCCTCTGGCTAAGTCCTTTCTCCACAGACACCACCAGACCCCAGCGTAAGGATGAGGAGAACGGACAGGAGTACTACTTCATTTCCAATGAAGCCATGGCCAAGTGCATCTCCGGAAATGAGCTACTGGAATACGGCAGCTTCCAGGGAAACATGTTCGGCACCAAAATCGAGACCATCCAGAAGATCCACGAGCAAGGCAAAATCACTTTGCTGGATATAGAACCACAGGTTAGGATTCACATAATATGAAATTTGATTATTATCCAGCTTTCCGAGAAGTTGAAAGTATTTACAATGATAACATTGAGCATTCAAAGGCAGGAAAATACACCTCCACTGATGAATGTGTTCTGTCTTTGGTGAAGTAAAAGGTGTATTCATTCACCTTGAGCTTCACCCTCAAAATGTATCCCTCTAGAATTAAAGATGCACCCCTTGATGATAAATGTTTTCCCTGTACAAGCTATTTCCAGAAAGTTAATCAGTCTAACTGATTTCGACTTTTCTGCAGACCTTGAAAGTCTTGCGGACTGCTGACTTTGCACCTCTGGTGGTGTTCATCGCTCCCACCAACACGGCTCCCCAGGTGCTAAATCTAAATCTCAATAGTACAGTACTTTGAAACACCGAACTCAAACATCCAAACAGCTGCTAACCTTCTCTGTCTTGCCTCCTAGACGGAAAACCTGCAGATGATCCAGAAAGAGTCGGATGCCATTTTGACCACATATAGACACTTCTTTGATGTGGTCCTTGTCAACAACGACGTGGATGAAAGCGTGAAAGGTGTGGAGGAGGCCATGGAGCGTGCCACCTCCACCCCACAGTGGGTGCCTGTATCATGGGTGTACTGACAGATGTCTAGCACCAGTATAATACCGTTTGTTTGTTGAAAAGCAGTGCAATATCACTCCTTAAACCAGTTAGTGATGTCCCAGGTGTGTATGGGTTTACCTTTTTGGTTAATGTTAATTGTCACTGAGATTTTTTGCACAAACGCATCCAAAAAATAAGCAATATGTTGAAAGGGTTTATCTTAGAAAGTTGAGAACCTCGCTAGGGATGTTTTGTTTGGTTGTTTCGATACTTGTGCTTCAGGTTTTTGAGGAATTACGAGATAGTTTTGGTGCCGCACAATTTCGAGATTGTTGGAATGCGAGCAAATGCAAAGTAGGACCACAACTGTGAATGAAATCCTCACTTTTAAATGGCAGGATTTTTATCATGTAAAACATCCTTTCTGGATTCATTGTTCTTTTTTTTCTGTTCTTTTGAAAGTGTGCCATGATATTGAGATTGAGTGTCACTCCATACAACCATGATGTCTTTCTGTCAGTCATCAACAACTTCAAGTGTCGTCTTATCAAAATTGTATACCTCATCGGGTACTGTAAAGGCACTTTTAAACGAAAAATAAATTTCCCAGCTCTGTTGAAACCATTTCTGTGACTTTGTTTCATGTTGAAACTTGCTCTCCAGAGCCCTTAGGGAAACTGTCAGTTTTATGTCAGCAGGAAATCTCCTGTAACTGCACAAAAATTCCTTCTACAAGCTCCACATGGGACATGAAAACACACGGCAATGTTAATAAAATCCACAAGAATAAACTGAAATATAAAGGTTTAAATGTATATTCCTTATAAACTGCTTATATTTCCAGTTCGTCAAGGTTTTTTTTTTTTTTTATGTTTGCTGTTCATCATGTATGATCAGAATACGTCAGATTTTTAGAAATCATGGCTCAAAGCTTTGATCAATAATAGATCAAGACTTGTGTGTCTGAGCTGTACGATTTAAGCAGCAGTACCTGTATTCCTCACAAATTACAATTCTCCCCTCATCCACAGTGTGGGAGGAATAGTGACAGCTTATACATGACAATGAATTTGTTCACAGCCTCTATCCAGATCGGCTTTGCACAGTTTCCTGGTCACATTGTCAGAAATGTCTTCTTAATCAGATCAAATTGCTGTATATCATGTTAAAAATATACAGTTTTGTGTTCTGTTAATCTGACATAATACAGAATAATTAGAAATCAGCCAATAAGTAGCTAATTCAACATGACACATTGAATAATGGAAGTGAAAACTATATATTTTATGTATTTTTTTAGCATTTCTTTTTTTTCTTGAATATTTCCTTGCCCTGAATCTCGGAAAAGAGGTATATGCTCAATGATACTTTTAGAGAATCAATAAAAAAGTGAGTTAAAGGATACCAGGAATAATAACCATAATAATATAAGAGCATGTATACTTTGCATAAAGGTGTATTGTCTTGCACAAACAGCATCATGTGTATGTAGATACAAAATATCACAAAATGTCACAAAACTGATACATCCTTTCCTCACGTCTTCTAAAGGCATGCAAACACCTTGCAGGGTTATTGTTCTGCAGATAGCAACTGAGGACATGACAGACTCAGTGATGATGACTGACTCTAGCGTAAGTTGAAAACACCTAAAGCTTGTGTAACAATGGCAGCTTTACATTAGTCAACATAATGAGGTCACGACCATGAGACGGGCAGTTCCCTCAACATGTTGTTTTTTAGGGATGTCAGCAATGAAGCACAGCTGTCCTATGGCACCACCATGTGGGCGCTAAAGGGTATACACCAAGTCAACATTGCCCTACATCCTTTATGGAGCCACACCATACACAAAAGGCTTGTGCAGACAGTGTTCACAAGACATGTTTGTCAGTTCTGTAGCAAAATCATCCTCCCCATACAACGTGTAGTAAATAATATCAGCTGCAGTGAAGATATACTGTGGTTATGGATGTAAATACAAAGAATAAAACTAAACAAGAAGGAAAACATCTAGAATGTATTTGCTTTAGCAAGATTTAGAGCAGACATACAAGCTCACAGCCTGTGTACTTTACTTGACTTGCACCAGTGGCACTAATGCTGCAGAGAAAGCCAATTGATGTGTCGTGTGAGGTCAAGTTGGGTTTAATAGGTTCAACATGTAACTGTAAGTTTGAGTGATTGGATTTATACTTCTGGGGATTCTTCAAGTGTTAGTTACCAGCATAACATTAAACACTTGGTACATAATAAAGTATCTCTCCCAAAATCAGCACATTTTGTATGAGACACTGAAGTCATGCATTCAAAAACCTGTTGAAACAAGAGGACATTTTATTTTGACTTATTTATTCCTGTTACACACATGTAAAGGTCCAGTGTGTCCATTTATAGAATATGGTGGAAATGAAATATAATATGCATTAATATGTTTTCATTAGTGTTTCAATACCTGAAAATAAGAATTGTTGTGTTTTTCGTCAGCTTAGAATGAGTCCTATATCTACAAAGTCCACCACATTGAACTGCCATGTTTCTACTGTAGCCCAGAACAAACAAACCAAATGTTTCACAGTCAGTGTCATTCCTCCTTCATGCTAGGAAGGACAGGGTGAAGCAACAGGGTTGCAATCTGCAACTACTCTGCAATTAAATCCTACACATTAGTCCTTTAAATGGTGCGATTAAGCCCTGCTGATGAGATCCTGCACTAAATAACGGTTGTTCCTCCTCTTATTGGAATTATAGTATGGTTATTCAACAAAATCCATCTTTCATGCACGTCTTTCTGACATTGTCTATGAAGATGACACATTTAAATAAAATGGAAACTGAATTCATACTAACAAACTAAAAAGAAAACATTAATTAGTTGTTTGTATATATTTCCTGATTGCCTGAACTAAAAAGATGCTATGTGCTGCTTTTATTTGTCATCATACACTTATTATAATTTTAAAAAACAAAAAGTTAATAAGTGTCAGGGAGCAGGTAAGGGCCCCGAGACCCAAGCTTGAGGGTATATGCCATAAAACAAACCCTGTCCTCACATTATATCAGATTCACACAGCTTACAGCCAGCCTGATTAATAATGAACCCATGTCCCTCAAACAAAAGGCTGTTAAACTGCTTTCAGGTGGGTTTACTCTCCTCCACATCCCTGTCCATATTTACTATGAATGACAACCAGGCACCTACTGGAGACAGAAGCTCGCCACACCCCCTTTCTAGGAACGCCATTTTGTTGACACACAGACTTCACAATCAAAATAAGCTCTTATAAAAAAGCAGCTTTAAGATCTAACATGACCGTGACATGTCGTGCATGTGAATGAGACACGCGTATAATCTCAATATCAGCGCGGTCAGGTGGGAAAAACAAACAAATAATAACGGATGTGTGTGTGACAGTCTCCGGCCACCCATTTCCAACATGAAACTCGCCGCGATTGACGTCACCGAGCCATCTTTGTCCACCTAATCCAAGGCGGCTGTTTATTACACCTTCATTACAGCTCGGACTCCTCACAGTGCCAGGCGCTTGTAATAGCCTGCCAAAGGTGCCGCATCATCCGAAAGGGGGGACAGAAAAAAAACAAAAAAAGAAAGAGAGAGAGGAAGGTTTTAATAGCGAGGGGACATATATATATATCTCTCACAAGACAGAATTCCTCCCAGGCTATATAGGCAGGGAAACGCCACAATAACCAACCAAAGGGTGCCAGAGGGTAGAGAGGAGCGAAGGCAATCCACATCCATCTGCCAGACACTTATCACGCGGTAACATTTCCAGTCCGGATTTCAGCACAGCTGTCTAGCCGATACAACCAGGAAAATGTAAGTACACTATCATTTTTTATTTTTTTACAGCTTTATTGTGATTATTTATTCAAATCCTTGTGCATTAATGAACTCGAGTCACTGACGTCGGCAGGCTGGATGCTCTCTTGTGTATCTTTCCTATCTGCCTGTTTTTATCACCTGGCTTGTCGTGTTATATTTCACAGCCGTGTTCTCTGATAATCATGAAATGTGAATGTATAACAAGGCTAACGCGTCGGCCTAACCTTGGGAGCAGACGGTGGCGTCGGGTTTATCTGTTATTAAAACGCAACAATTAGGCTGATTTTCTTTTACACGGTGGAGCTTCTTGTTTGTGGCGTGTTTAATTTGATTTTTTAAAATAATTTTTATTTATCTAGTCGTCTCGTGCTTTTTACACCGGAGAGAGCACGCACGCATTTTCTTTCCAGTTTAGACTGGTTTGATTTGAAAAGGACACCGTCTGTACGATTACCCCACAGGCTAATTAAAAGCACATTAAGAAAAAGAAAATATATAAAATGAAGTGTTTATATTTATATTTATATATAATGTATATATATCCATCATTTTTGTGTTAATTTCTAGAAAACAAGCAAGGACACAATGTTGGGCATTCACAGCTTCGACATCATTCGACGAATACTCCACAGCCCGTCTTATACACGATGATATTATTAGCTCTGAAGTAGGCTTAGGCCTAGTTTACGTGATATTTGCAACCTACAGCGGGGGGTGGGGATAGCCTAGCCTCCTACTGTATGTCGTCGATTGTCGTGCGAGGGCGGACAGCTACATGTCTCCCCATATTTCAAGCTGTTTGCGTCCTCACGGGCAAACTAACCCTGTGAAATGTCTTTGTCCCGCTGCCTTATTTGTCCTTTTTGTTCTGTTTTCCATTATGAGAGACGGGCTCAGCAGGTAAAAACACGACATGTCATGGCACATGTCTATCGGCACACTTCCTTCCCCCCACTATGCTGTTGTGAGCTGTAACTTACATTTATCTCCATTTGTTTGGTTATAATGTGGCTTTGAAATGAAAGCCATCCCCGCCCTCCGTGTGAGGTAGGCTTTCGGTGTATTTACAGGCCCCTGCTTTCGTCGTGCTCACAGGACACATCATGGTTAGGCCTGCTGTGTGTGTGTTTCTGTGCACATCATCAAACACATATAAAAAGGGAATAAAGAAGTGGGGGTTGGTTGTAGTCGAGGTTCGGATCAGACAAGCTCCAGGTCTGGAGCTGCTGTGGCGCTGTCCGGTGCTGAAATGTCGCTCTCCAGTGCTCAAAGTCAGACAGCATGCGTTTTCATGACAGCGACCAAACAAACAGAAAGCCATTAGTTATTTATCTATTGTAGCTTGGGTCAAATATAAAATGATGACGATGGTTTTATGTCTGTCAGGGATCTCTGAAATCCTCTGTGTCTTTTCAAACCACTGGGCGAGACTATTTTTATAAGAGGGTTGAATATATTTAGCTTTCACACTGAATCTTACATTAGCAGTGGACCGTAGAGAGAGGGATGTGAAATCTTACCCACCAAACATGATCAGAGGACTTTTTTTTTTTTGCTCTTGAAATGAGCTGAAACTCTGAATCTCAACGTACAAATTCATCAGCAGGGAGATTTGTCCGAGATTACTGGGCTAACTGGTTCACCGGTACCTGTTGACTGCATCAATCAAATCAAAAAAATCTATCAGTAAGCAGGATATTACAATCTGTAGAGCGTGCAGACACCACAATTCAGTTTCTAATTTTAAATTTAAAGCGATGTGAATGTGGCACTGACTAGAAACTGTTGCCCCCCAACCTGGGTGTGGAGCTTTGCTCCATCGAACACAGTGGGTGGTGTTCACAGGACGTGGAAGCGAGTGAGAAAATCTTGTCACTTGCTTCAGAGACCTGATTGGTCGGGACGCCGGTTCAAGAGGTGATGATGATAGCGTGAACCTCGGCGCAGATGACACCTTTGGGGCGATACTCGTTGCTGACAAGTGAAAATAAGCAGACAGTATATATATATATGTAGATGTTTAATATAAAAGTCTTTATCAGATTCTTGCAGTCATGCAGTTGCTGGTTTGTAGACATGCTGTGATTGCAGAATGATAATTACGTTTTATCCCTCTATGTACATGTTATCTTCATACCTATGTTTGTTTAAGGCACCATTATAAAGGTTGTGTTAGGGCAGGGACCACCAGCACCGTCAGGCCAGTCTATTCAAAGGATTTGTTGTTGTCAGAGGATTAGTAATGTGTGAGCGTGTAAAGGTGACCTTTATACAGAGTTTTGTCTCCCACTAGCAGTGTAGCTCAGTTATGACTAAGATATCAAAAGATACTACAGCCTCAGCTTCATCACAGAGAACACATTTTTATTTAAGCCTTTTTTCATTCGCATTATGTTCCGCATTTCATTTTAAGACTTTGGACACATTTGTATTGAAGTTAAACTCATATTTGTAGGTTGAGATAATCATCTTCATAAAAAAAACTTGTTGTTCATTTTATTACCATGTTTAATCGATCATACTGTTTTTTTGTGCTTGCTTTGTCCCAGACAAACAGTCCCAGTCCCATGATTATGAAACTTTACTGTATATACCAATGTATTTCAGAATAAAAGAATCCTGTCTGAAGTAAAAGGTACAGCCCGTCAGAGAATTAGGAGAGTAATGTATATTTGGTGAATCTGACAAATTATTTAGGCAGGTTGTGGCTCAGTTACATGATGCTGCGCTCAGTTTTTGATGAGTCTTGCATCAGTAAGGTTTGACCTAAATGCAGCCGGTCTGTAGTTTTCTGCTGTGTACCCTGAAACTGTCACTCAAGCTTTCGTCATTCAACCTGTGTGATTTCTGTCGATCTACATCACGTCTTTGTAAAATATTAAAGCTGTGTAAATATCTTTGAGATTTCTGCAGCGTTTGTTTGTGGAGGTTAACATCAAGACATTTTTCATTGGGCTTTCACTCCTCAGTGCTCGATGACATTCTCACTTAAACTGCCTGTCCCTCACCGAGGTCACTGTTGGAGCATAGTGCATCTGAATGAATCTACAGTATGTAGGTCACAATACAACATGACCTGGCAGATCTGCTTGACTTTCGCAAAGCTGACAGTAGTTTTGTGTCAGGGGGTAATTATCTGGACTCTCCAGCGCTGAACATGAAACAGTAGATCTTCCAAATCCTACAAATTAGATCTGATTCTAACTTGAATCTCAACACCTACGTATAAATCTGACACCATTCCAGCACCAGCAGTGTCTTCATCACATTTCCATTATTTTATAATCCACAGCAAAACTGTTCACACACACATCTAAGTGAAGTAAAAACAATAAATGGCCCAACAAAGATGTATTTGTGTGCTCAGCTGTTGTTACTACTGAGACAGGCAGGATCAGACTCATAATATACATATACACATCTTAATCTCTTACTTCTTGAATTATTTGTTTTGTTTCTTTTGCAAATGGAGAAATTAAAAGTTAAATTAAAAGTTCTGTTGTGTATTTCGTACGTGTAGTGAAGTTTGGTTTTGTTACTGTGTTTTCAAGGATTTTTCTTGGTTTGTACTCATTACATAACTGCTGAATGTTTGTTTTTTGTTTTTTTATCATCAGGTCTGCCCCAGCTGGAGCCCCTGCAGCAGAGGGAGGGAATCAACCTCCCAACCTCACCAGCAACCGTCGTCTGCAGCAGACACAGGCGCAGGTGGATGAGGTGAGTGCTCACCTCAGTGCAAACCCAAAGTCACGTTATCAGGCTCCGATTTACAGTTCATATCACTAACACTCACCAGGATTTGATGTGAAATAGAGAACTTTCAATCAACAGTTCAGCCCAATCCTGTCGGACCCTCATTCACTCATTCTGTCCTGATAGCTGATTACACTGCATTGCTTTTGCGTGTCTTTCCCCCCAGGTGGTGGATATCATGCGTGTAAACGTGGATAAGGTTCTGGAGCGTGATCAGAAGCTGTCAGAACTGGACGATAGGGCTGACGCCCTGCAGGCTGGAGCCTCTCAGTTTGAGACCAGTGCTGCAAAACTGAAGAATAAATACTGGTGGAAGAATGCCAAGGTGAGTACGTGCAGACGTGTTCACTCGAATAGCAAATGTGTGTGTGTAAAGTCTGGCCCGTTTACAAGGAAATGAATAAAAACAAAAAGAGAACACCTCAAGCAATGTGTGGCCTATCACAACTGTGGATTTCTGCTATAGGCTTTGTATCAACATCATCACTGGATTACATAATGCTTTGGCATTTTAGGAATCATGCGAGCCAAAAACAAATCAGAGTCTGCTGGAGTTTGAGGTCAATTTAACAGGGGATTATGAATGAATCATGAATAATAATACAGACAAGGGCAGGTGCATTTTTGTCTGGGCTACATGACCTTTGTTTTTGTTTTATTTTACTAATAATAAAAACTGCTTTTCTAACGACTTTTTCTGAAAATCCACTGACCACAGATGATGATTATCCTGGGTGTGATATGCGTGATTGTCCTCATCGTCATTATTGGTAAGAATCCTTTAAACTTTTTATTGTACACACAGATCATCTTCCTCATACTGTACAATATAAGGCTGAAGTTGCTCAACAAAGTTGTTAGTTTGACAGATTTTTATGTGGAAACATTCCGAATTAAACTTTGTCCCCGTTCCTTTTCTTTTCTTTCTTTCTACAGTGTACTTCAGCACCTAAGAAGAGTTGCTCCTACCCCAGTCTAATCCCAATTTCCTTGCTACAGAAAAAAACCCTCAAATTGATGACAAAATTAATCATGAGAAAATAATTATTATATTCTATAATAAAATATAAATATATATATATATATATCTCCCCAATTAGCCTCAATATAACACCCCTAAACCCTACAAGGCCCCACGGCTCCCCAACTTCCACCACCTCGCCTCTGGACCCCTGTCAATATTTGTCCTGTGAGTGTGTGGCCCTGTCTCCTTTCTGGGTACTCTTGGCTTTTCTAACCTGCCATACTGAGAACCAAACACTTGTGACGATGCAACAACAGAAAAGGAAACAACGATTGGCGATAATTGTTACATAACTGATATATATAGTTCTTTGTAGAGTTTTATTCTGATATATACTGTTTTGTAGGTGTGTGTGCGTGTGTGTGTGCATTTTGTATTTTTTAATTTTTGTATTAATTTTACGTATGCTTCAGCGTTAAATACTGCCTATTAATCAAAGTGTGTATCTTGCATGTTATCATCATCTGTCTGTCCCCTCCCCCTCCCCGCTTACTCTCTCTCTTTTTGGTGTATTTTTGCACAGTGGAGTCCGTCTCCATTTAACTAACGAAATACCAGGTGATTTCCGAGTCCATCTGTTCTACTCGTGTCCACTAAGACAGCCCAAAATAAGCCAGAGAGCTGAAACTTGTACGCAAACTATCATCAAGTTACAAAAAATTTGAGTTACTGCATACACAAAACTGCCCTTGAAAAATACTTTAGCTCTGTTTTTCTATAACTTGATGCCATCAAAAGCTCAAGTTTTAGCTCCTTCGCTGGCTTTCTGAGAGAGTTAACGCTCACTGATATTGATCAAACATACAAATAATGCATGAATTGTTAACCCTTGTTAAAGTAACCATCATTTCCAGCCCTTTCCATCTGAGTGTCATTTCTCTTGTTCCATCTCTCTTCTCTAATAACTTTTATCTGTAATGTCTTTAACATCCTAACCCTCTGCTGTCTCTTAGCATGCTTGAACGCCTCAATTTCTTCTGATAATTTCAAAACTGCCATAGTACAGTTGGACCAATGTCTGTAGATGTTTATTTTTTATTTGAATATTACGTAGTGTCTTATTTCGAAAACATTCCTTCATTGCAGTCTAGTGCAAATGGTCTTACCGTAGCACATGTAAGTGTAAGTATCTTTAAAAAAATAAAAATAAAAACACGCGCGATGAAACTTGTGTCGAAAAAAACGCCGGTCATACAAACCATAGGAGAAAATAGTTATAGTTAATAGCTGTAAGGGTAAGTTTTGGACAGACGGGTTAGACTTTCTGTCCAAATGATTTTCTTTTATAATAATGATGTTATCCTAACATTACACTTACAGTATACTGTGGAGATGTCATTTATGTCAAACTGTGGATATGGGCTTGCAAAACAATTCTAACGCCAGGTGATAAAATAGGGCCGTTGCATTAATTGATCCATTTCCATAAAGCAAAGGTTAATTCTCGCTGGCCCGTTACCTACATGGACACTGAAAAGCCTTAGTCTTCAGTCACTTCTATTAGTTACTGTAGAATATTTCCAGTCAAACACACCCTCACACTTTTAGTTTGTGTAGGGGGAGTGGCTGACTGCAGAAAAAAAAAAAGGAATCTGTTTTTAAAAAATGCACAAACAACCTTGTTTTTGATGGCGCTGTCTGGCTGGTCAATAGCCTGGCCAACGGAGATCCTCGTGCAGCAAAATCTCTCCACATGAAGAGCACATGAAAAAAAAAAGAATGACAATTCAGCCTTATTTTTGCAAAATCAAGGAACAGGGACAGAGGCTAATGAGGAAATATGTCGACATTCACAGTTGAGTTTTTAGTTCAGCAGCTTTGGGTGCGGGAGGCTCGTAAAAATTTACAGTCAAAGGTTTGTGACAAGAGAAAAGCAATTATTCAAACACTAGATGCGCTCGTTTGAAGAGTGTTTTGCTAGCGCAGTGGTTCTGTCTCAGTGTTTCTCCCTATAGTTAAGGCCTTTTTTTTTCTTTTTTAAATATAATAGATTCTATTTTTTATTATAGTATATTTTTGTGTGAAACAGACAGGTAAAGAGGAAGTGTGCAATCAGTACTATTTGCTGTCAACAGCAGCAAGCTCCTCTTTACCTCTGTCTGGTGTGTTTTTTGTAATTCAGCTCCGTGCGTTATACACTGCCAAGCAACAAGGGAAAGGCTTCTATTGCTATTTCTTTCATTGGTGCCCTCGCTGGTCTGGTCTTAAACAATTCTTTTACATTGTTTCCTGTGCATACTACCCTATTTTGGCTACTTTATGAGCAAGAGAGCAGGGCAATGTGATGCACTTCTAAAACTAAGGCCTTGTACACATAAACAGGAGATGACATGAACCCAAAATTCCTTAAAAACGGTGGAATTCTGCAGGATTTTCGGGAACTATACTACCTTCGGTGACAGAAGGAGAGTTGTACTCGTGGTCATAGTGAATCTGAGATCTGAAATCAGTTATTTAATCAGATCTGTCTCGTAAAATGGGAAAACTTTTAAGCGTGCAGGCCTGCATTAACTAAATATTTAACAGGAAGTAACTCGGCGCTTGCTGTACTGCCTTTAATACAATCCTAAAAATGAATACATTTGGTTTTACAGTTGTCTAGCGTCACTGTAAAGACACAGAGACCACGAAACCACCAACAAAATGTCAAAACAAATGTGTGTAAAGCCTTAGTAGCCTTAGTAGCCTATCTTTCCCACCAGCTGAGAAGACCAACCTGCCCCCCTTTGCTCAACTCACTGATTCTGAATCCTACTGTGTGCGTGTGGATGTGTGTGTGTGTGTGCAGGTGTATCTGTGTGTGTGTGTTACAGTAGCTCTGTCTTGGGAATATCCCCAGTTTATCCCGACAGATTAGGCCGCTTAAATCTCAGTGTGAGGGCACGTTGTTTCCTTGACCACTAAAGTACACAAGCAGAGAGGTTACAGATCTGCCGGACAGTTCTATTAGAAAGGACCCAAACCTTAACAGACCCACTCCTCCCCGCTTCCCCTATACGTTTTTTCCTCCAAACAGAGCAAAAGTAAACTGCAGAAGACTACCAAAGACCAGAATCCCATGCTTATGCTGCCAATTGCCATCAAAAACAAGTGAAGAGAAACAGGTTATCTAAACTATCCCAGTCTGTTTTAAACAAATACCCTATATATCCACGATTACAGGACCTTCTAACTATCACACACTATTTATTATGTGGTGTGTCAGTTTGGCTTGTGAGTGTGCCATTCTAACATATGCAAATTAAACCAAAACATAAGGACCGCATGCTTCAGAGTCTCAAATACAGTCCCCCTTCCCCCCGCCCCACACACACATACCACCATGTGTATCCAGGTCTGAAGAGCTTCTTTAATCTGTAACAAGTTTTTAGACACATGATCCTATAACTAATAATAGCACAACTCTTCTTTTTTTTCCGTGTCTCCATAGTGCTGCCAAGTTCTAAAAACGAAAAAGACTTACTGTATAAACTAACTATAGCTATTAGACATAAACTCAAGAAAAACATCATAAAAAATCTGCATTGTTTGGTGTTGTAATATGGGGGTGTTTTGGGGAGTAGGGGGTCCTATATCCTCAGGTTTAAAGGTATTAGCAATTTACCAAAATATATATATATGAGGACAAAAACTATACTATAAACTGTAAAAAAAATTGGGTTTTTGGCAATAGTAAATCACGATAGGGTTACAAATGTGGTCCTTTTAGCCATCCTGCTGGAGTTAACCACACAGTGGACTGAAGTGAAATAACACTACTGATTGGGGTAGGACTTCTGTGTTATCCATAAATCCTACTGTTGTGAGTGCTCGACCAATTTGATCACAATAGTGAAAATGATGTGAGTGCTCTCTTTTTTTCTGTTGCTTTATTGTCCGTATGAAAAGAAGTGTGCATATATTTTAACACCGTGGCACTTTTTCTTGTTGTGATTCGTTCATTTTTGGTGGGATGGGAACAGGATTCAGTGGAGAATATTGTCTTATGTCAACCTCGGGAATTGTTCAGGGATCTCAACTTAGCGCTGCCTTCAATGTCATTTGGGGGGGGTGCAAGATATGTACAATGTGTTTGGACCTTCTTCCATGTTTGAAATATAGTTTGTTAGATGGAAAGAAGCAGAAAGAAAGAGACCAACAGAAGTCCAACAAAGCGTCATGTAATATGTACAGAGTGGGGAATATTCCCCAACGTTCGCCCCCCAAATGACACGAATGCAGCGATAGGAGGGAACCTGAGTCTCTGAATGTTCACTGGATGGCTATAAACATACAATATTCTACTTCTTATATGTTAACATGTTTTTTTTTTTTAACCAAATATTGTGTTTTTTTTTCTTTTGCATCAATTTAGTAATAACTCCAGATGTCACTGAATTGTTTGTGTGTAAGCACTGATGGGTAATGGTAAAGGAAAAGGGAGGTTAATGGGATAAAAAACAAAAAAAAGTATTTTTACCTTCAGTTGTCCAGAATGCTTAGAATGATTCTACAGTTTACATCAGATTGACGTTTGTATCTACAAGATATATTTTTTGTTTAAATCTGTTTATTTTTGAGGAAAGATTTTGATTTCTCTTTGGGACTGGGTTTTTTCTGGGACGAAGGCCCATATTGCCCCTGGTTGTCTGGCCTTTACAGGAGGGACAGGACTGGAGGATCATGGGCAATGTGCTCAGTTTTTATTTAATCTGTTTCTTTTTTCTTTCTGCTTTTATTTATTGATAGATTTATTGTGCTGTCATTTGGTATGGGATTAGAAACTAAGCAAGGTTGACTCGACGTAAAGGAGAGGAGACTGAATGAAAAACTAAAGTACATAAAATAATTGTAGTGTAAATCTATCAATGTCTTATTATATTGATGAACATCATGAAATATATGTATATTGGAAAAACAGTACCTATGACAACTTGTACTTTTGTGTGTGCTTCACGTGCTTTGTGGGTGTGCAACAATGGGCAGATGCAATTTTGACTGCAATTCTGGGACCTTATCTGACCTGTATGAATAAGCATAAATTTATTATTATCAATACAAAGATAATGCGCTTTCTTTAATTTATCATAATGCCATGTGTTTGTAAAATACGTGGAGACCTCTACACCAACAACATTTAGGTCCACACACTCCATCTGCTGTTTAAACTACAATCCTCTCTCTCAAAGAGTATGAGCTGGAGGTCACAGCGACACTTAACATCACATTACATTCACACTATTTTCAATTTAATGGGGATGCATTCAGTATTTGAACATCACTCACAGAGAAACCTCTATTGTGGCCCATGCAGTAGGTTAAAAGGACTTCAGGGGCAGCTATTAAGAGGCCATTTAATGGGCCTTCGGTCATGCAAAATGATGGACGGTCATGAATAAGCCGGTTCAAAGAGCCGGCTCCGGTGCGTGAGCCGTTGAGTGATAGAAAAAGAAGCAACATTTGGACCCATTTAAAAAAAAAATTAAACTCAAAGGCAGAATGATGAATTTTGGAAAGTCAAGCTGTCGTATCGAGGAGGATCCACAAACAACCTTCACAAACACGTGAAAACTGTGCATCTGCATTTAATATGTTTTTTTTTAGGTGTTTCTATCTATTTGTGTAGCAGAGTGGTTCTACAAAAAAGTTAGTGCATTCATTGGGCGGTTTCAGAGAGCTCAGAGTGAAAACAATTGGCTACAGCAATTTATTGATATTAGAAAATGTAATTTTTACTTTTAAATACTTCAGTACAAAGGATGTATTGAATATATACATGATATATGTGTACACATACAAATCATAAGTCAA